>NW_026057585.1:79586730-79588267 GCF_023721935.1 Panthera uncia
GTTTCTCCACATCCTCTCCAGCATCTATAGTCTCCTGATTTCTTCATTTTGGCCAGAGAGTGACCTTCTATTAAGGGAAGAAAGAGAATGGGAGAGAGCAGGAGACATGAAGGGTCCTCAATGTTATAAGTCAAGTCTTTATTCTATTTAAATAATTAGACGCAAAAAAAAAATCACATATGTGTGTCCATTCTACAAAACTTAGTACAGAAAAGAACATTTTAAAGATTAGAATCCATCTGTAACCCCACCATGCAGAGATAATCGCTAACAGCTTAGTCCTCGCCATTAGAATGTAACCGCTGTGAAGACAAGGACCTGGTAGTTCTTGTTTATCCCTGTGCAGTGCCTAGTGCAGCCCTGATGTATGGCAGATGCTCAGTAAATATTATTAGTGAATCAGTGAACATTCTTCCAGTTTTTTAATACCACAATTAGAATTACATAATGCGTGCTACTTTGCAGTCCGATTTTCACAATTAACATAGTGGACATTTTCCTATTTGCTTAGTAAATATATGTCTTCAATATCATTTTTAATGGTAATCTAATTTTGAGAAATCTCACCAGTAAACAAATGTCAATCTTCCCACCTCCATTCTGCAGAGTATATTAATATGTAAGTCAAGCGCTTAATTAGATCCATTTAACCTGTCAAGTGGTTAGGAGATCTTGATTAATCCAGTAAGATCCCTGGGTATAAACTTCACTGATAATGTATTCTTCTAATTTCTGAATTATCCTAAGTGTTCGAGAAGATACCAGTATGATGGAGTTCATGTCTTTTGATTGGATATAGTTATTTTTAAGTGGTGGCATTTTTCAGTAAAAAGTTTATTTTAGCAAAGCTATCTTTATACTAATAGTAGGCTTATGAACCACAAGTCAAATATTAGCCCTGAGCTTTGTTTTCAATACAATGGACTAGGAATAGAGCTCTGGAATGACCAGTGCCCTTTATTCTGAGTGAATAATATATTTTTAAGTTGAATCCTGCCTCAAGACAAAAGACTGGAATGGACAGTAACTCCCAGAGTTGTGTTCTGGGAATCTTGGTTGGGTGGGAAGCCGGTAGTAGAGACACAGGAGGTCTGGCAGGACAAGCTTCCATGAGACCGCATGTTTGAAGCAGGACTCTATTGCTTTGGACACTGTCTGCCTCTGTCTTGCTCCCAGGAGCTCACATCCAGTTCCTGAACTTCTCCACTGAGCCCAACCACGACTTCATAGAAATCCGGAATGGCCCCTACGAGACCAGCCGCATGATGGGCAGATTCAGTGGAAGCGAGCTTCCAGGCTCCCTGCTCTCCACGTCCCACGAGACCACTGTGTATTTCCACAGCGACCACTCCCAGAACCGGCCAGGATTCAAGCTGGAGTATCAAGGTAAAGACAGGGAGTGCCCGTTTGCTCCTGTCCAACCCCTTCTCTTACCCATAGCCACCATCTTCCCAGCCTTCCACGTAGGGGAAAAAAAGAACACAAGAAGGTTCTGTGTCTCCCTCTCTCTCTGCCCCTCCCCCGTTCATGCTCTGTC
>NW_026057585.1:79588277-79763986 GCF_023721935.1 Panthera uncia
GCCCCTCCCCCGTTCATGCTCTGTCTCTCTCTGTCCCAAAAATAAATTAAAAAACGTTGAAAAAAAAATTTAAAAAAAAAAAAAAAGAACACAAGAAGGGCTGAGGGAATGGGGGGGCGGGGGGCAGGCCTATCTATGAAGGCTTCCTTTTGATGGCATGTCTCTGTGGCCCCATGAAGATATCTAATCTTCTTTGGCAAGCCTCTTCCAGGGCTACAGGCCCAATGGCCAACAGTTTTCCCTGAGCTTTCCCATCGGGCATCCCTGAGCGTCCAGCCAGCCACTTCCCCTCAGCCTTGGTAGGCTTACTTAGTCCCTCTGGGTCCTCTCCTGTGTGTCAAGCCCAATTGCCTCAGCAAAGCTCCTATCACATGACAGAGGATTCTGGTAACAACCCTAGAGCACCCACTGAGCCTTCACAATGAGACAAGCCCGTTGACTCCTACTGAGGGTTTCCTGACCATGCTCACTGGGGCTCTACCTTGCCGAGGTGAAATCCTGTTATAGGCCCCACCCGTCCTGGTATGCTTTTCCTGGAACAAGCCCCCTCCTCTCCAACCCAGGCTTTCCTGAGTGAGGGGCCCTTACCTGTGGCTGTGCAGACTGCGCTCAATCTGTGTAGCTATACACAGCAGCCTTAAATGGGCCCAACTTCTCCCTCAGATGCTGCCCTAGTGTGACTGGATGAACCATTTGTTCTAACCTCTTTTTCCAGATTCTTTGGACTTTTTTTTCATAATTGTGGACTTTGTTCCAATCTTATACATGCTTATAAAAAAATTAAAACATTACAGATGTTTTTGTGAGTACATCACTGAAGGACAAAATTCTCCCATAATCGCATCTCCAACCCCACCATGCAGAGATACCAACGAAAGCCCCATTTTTTTCTGTACATATATTGATGTAACTATATCATTATATTATATCCAAAATTGTATCATACTATAAGTACTGTTTTGCAATTTTCTTTTTTAAAGTTGATTTTTAATTATATAAGCAGTTCACAAACACACTCACCTTGTTAAAAAGAAAGAGGGAGGGAGGAAGGATGAAAGGAAGGAAGGAGGAAATTAAAGCCTTATGGGTAAGTCCAAGCCTTCCTTGTCTACAGCCTCCAACTCCAGGCCCATTCCCCAGAAGTAATCACTGTTGTTTTAATATGATCTTTCTGGATCTTTTTCCATGTGTTGACATGGAAACATATAACATATGTTATATGTACCTGTGAAAATATGTAATGTTTCGTGAGTTCTTTGGTTGTGTTTCCTATATAAATATATAGAATGGTCTATATACATAACACTCTGATATTAGACTTTTTCATCCCTTGTGAGAGATGAATACTGACCATGGATTCAGGCTTGTCATTTAGGGAAAGGGGTATTCTACAAAGGTGGGCACAGTTGGGTCGGTTACACAGGCACTGCCTCCTTAGAAGGGACGCCAGGGAGTGTGGCTGGGCTTGCCACCACCTGGGACACCTCGGGAGGAGGAGCTGGGCCTCTCACACCCATGAAGTGGCAGGGAGATGCTGTGTTTCTCACCCAGAGAGTGCTGGCCTCCTTGGTAGGAGCAAAGCTGCCCCACCCCAGGAAGCTGTGTGTGAGCTCATCACAGAGGCTGGCCCTAACCAAGAGCACATGTACCTGTCAAGGGCACACGGCTTCAGTGGGGGCGTGAGCTGTCAAATGGGTCATGACACATCAGACGGCCACATTCTGTCATATGATCAGCGCTACCCTCTGGGACACACGCGTGCCTCTCTCAGGTTTCCCCTGTGTCTTCCTTTGCCAGGGCTGCCGTAACAAAGTACCACAGACTGGGAGGTGGGAGTGGGGGACTTCAACAACAGACATTTATTCCCTCACAGCTCTGGAGACTGACAAGTCCCGAGATCAAGGTGTCGGCAGGATTGATTCCTTCTGAGGGCTGTGAGGGCGAATCTGTTCCAGGCCTCTGTCCTTGCCTCTGGTGGTTTGCTGGCAATCTGGAATTCCTTGGCTTGTAAAAATATCACCCCCATCTCTGGCTTCACATCCCTATATGTCTCCAAATTTCCCTGTTGTATAAGGACACCAGTTATATTGGACTAGAGCCCACCCTAATGACCTCATTGTAATTTGGGTAAAGATAGGCAAAGACCCTCTCTCCAAATAAGGTCGCGTTCTGAGGTGTTAGAGGTTAGGACTTCAACATATGAATTTGGGCAGGGGGCACAATTCAACCCATAACACCTCTGACAGGCCCAAGTGCTCTCCCTGAGGCTTCTCCTGTTGGATAAATGCAAGTACTGATGACACTACCATTGTGACAGGGACGGCTCCCCTGGGGCCTGCCATACACGTTGTGCCTTCACCCCTGTGACAGACATAGCCCTGCCCACTGGGTCCACATGATGGCACCAGACACTCACTGAGTTCCCCATGTGATAAGCCCACTTGTCCCTATAAAAGTTGTGCCCCTGAGTCCCTCCGACTTCATTGACGTCTCCCCGTAGAAGAGACCTACTACTTCCACAGAGCCCTGGTCTCAAGCTCAGTCCCTCTCACTCCCACCTGAGCTTCTGAGACACAGGCCAACACTTGGCCAGCAGCCCTCTTGTGGCGTACACATCACTCACACTGGAGCTTCGTGTGTTCAGAAGCCCAGTCCACTGAGGATTTCCCCTTGTTGGGGGGAAGCAAGGCATAGGGCAGGGGGGTTCTAAGTATGCATTCAGAGGCCCAACACCTCCACCAGGAGTGGCTCCAACTGTGTGAGAGTCCCAAAGATGGTGGGCCTACCTCCTCCCATTTTACCTTCATGACTTGGTGGATGTTCCTCTTGAGGCTTCCCTCAGGTCACAGGCCCACCTACTCCCTCAGTGCCTGCCTAAGCCCCACAGACCTAACGATGCCTCCTCTTATGACTAGACTTAACAAGGCCCACTGTTAGTGTCAGAGCAGCTGCTTCCCTTCAGATTTGACCTCGACTTTCATTAGGCTTCTCGTTTGTGATGGCCCCAACCACTCAGACTGGGTTGTCTCTAGTGCCAGAGACCCAGGTCCTCCCACCAAGGCCTCCTAATTTATGACAGGCCCAAATAGGGCCCACATTCTCCACCTACGCCCTCCTTAGCCCCATGGAGCTGTACCTTGTACACAGTCTCTGACCGCTCACCCCAGGTTTTTCCTTTATGAAAAGACCTGTTTCCAAAAGAGCCATCTGTCCCCACTGAGAGGCATTCTGTCAAGCAGGCCCCGGTCTTTGTGGTCCCATGACTTTCTTTGAAGAAATCCAACTCCTTACTCTTTCTCAAAATTCCTTCTGTTAGATACTCTGAACTTCCTAGGCTAGAGTTTTCCTTTCTCCTCTCAGGTAATATTCCCATAAAATTTTTACTAACAACATAAGCCACTCTTACTGGGTCTCTCAGTGTGACAAGCTAAGCTTATTTCATTAAAGCTTCTTGGGGCGCCTGGGCGGCTCAGTCAGCTAAGTGTCCGACTTCGGCTCAGGTCATGATCTCATGGCTCAGGAGCCCGTGTCGGGCTCTGTGCTGACAGCTCAGAGCCTGGAGCCTGCTTCAGATTCTGTGTCTCCCTCTTTCTCTGCCCCTCCCATGTGCGCTCCCTCCCTGTCTCTCAAAATAAATAAACTTTAAAAAGTTGTTTTAAAAACTGTATCTGTTCCCACCATAGTGTCTCCCTGTGGGGCAAACCCAGCTGCTCTCCCTGAGGAGTGCTTCTTTAGGAGAGCTAATCACTCTTTGGGTTCATTTCTGCCTATAGGCCCAACCTCTCTCTTTGAAGCTTCTTCTGCTAGAACAGGCTCTGAGATTTTTGAAAGCAGTCCAAGTACTCTCACTTAAGTGTCTCTCTTTCTGAAAAACCCAGCTCCTTCCACACGAGAAAGTTCCTATAAGAGACTCTCCCTCTGGCTGCTCCTAGCTTCTGATGTGAAGCCACTCTCTTCTGGCTCCTCACCATTGCTGGGTCCACAAGTTCCCACTGAGGCTTTTCTATAGAGACCCAGTCCATTCATTCAGTCACCTCACTGGGCAACAGGCTCCCTGCTTCTACTAACCTTCATTTGCCAAATTGCCCAGTACCCCTTGCTACTGTCAGGGCCACGTGTCTTCTTTGGCTGACCAGCCACCCCCTCCCACCACAGCCGCTCCATTTTTTGACACAGGCAATTACCTCAATGATTTCCCAGTGAAACCTGCCCGGTTCCTCCCACTGAGGCCTCCCTCAGGAAGATGTTGACTGGAAATACACAACATAGTCACCATCCCAGAAGGAGGGCTCTGAAAATGTCAGCTTCGTGATCATTGTTATTTATGTTGTTATTACATGTAATGAATTCATCCACTTCCATGGAGCATTCATTTGATCTCAACTCCCACTGAGAATTTCCACTGTGGAAAGCTCTGTCTACCCCACTGCCAGTTTCCTGTGTAGGGTGGGCCTGATTCCGGACACAACAGCTGTTCTTTTTCCTGTGGATCCAATTAATCAGAGTCTATGCTCTGTGCACATGCTCAGTAAACCCCTCTGCAACCCCTCCCTGTTGGGACAGGCCTCCAGTACTTCCATCAAGGTATCTCCTTTTGAGTTGGACTCATCTATTCTCAAGGAAGTTGCTTTCTTGCTCTTTGGAGGGACCTCTTTGTATTACAGTCACACATATTCCTTTTTATCTAACAAT
The DNA here is from genome assembly GCF_023721935.1 of Panthera uncia. Taxonomy (NCBI): domain Eukaryota; kingdom Metazoa; phylum Chordata; class Mammalia; order Carnivora; family Felidae; genus Panthera; species Panthera uncia. The sequence continues at coordinate 79,592,970 of NW_026057585.1, forward strand.
TCCCTCTGAAAAGCTTTTCTTCTAGTCACAAGATTGACTTACTCCTGCCAAGTTCCCTCCATCTTGAAAGGTTCTAGTTTCTCAGAGTCAGAAAGACCCCACTCAAGTCCTCCCCTGACTGCTTCCTTTGTTTGTGATCTAGAACATGGTTGTCAGGATTAAATGAGATGATCCACATGAAAGAACCAAGGTCAATGCCTGGCCCCAAGCAGGTACTCAATGAATAAGGGTTCAACCTAGCATTGTCTTCCCTAAACCTCTTTCTCCCATGGAGACAGTCATAACAGATAACATTTATTTAGCTCTTACTATGTGCCATACTGTACTATGCATATAATTTCCCACTTAATCCTCACAATAACCATTTTCTAAATAGGAAAACAGAAGCAGAGAAAAATTAAATGTCTTACCCAAAGCCAACAACTAGTAAATGACAAAGGTCCATCGGAGTCCAAGTCTTGGTGCTTCACCATTATGCTTACTTTCTGCTGCTCCTATATTCTGGTTGAGGGGAAAATGTCCAAAGAGAATAAAGTAACCTTCTCTCCTGATCTTTTCCAGCCTATGAACTTCAAGAGTGCCCAGACCCAGAGCCCTTTGCCAATGGCATTGTGAGGGGAGCTGGCTACAATGTTGGACAATCAGTGACCTTCGAGTGCCTGCCAGGATATCAACTGATGGGCCACCCCGTCCTCACATGTCAACATGGCACCAACCGGAATTGGGACCACCCCCTACCCAGGTGTGAAGGTATGTCCCTCCTCATCCCTAGTGACTCCTCCTAAGGAGACTGATCAGAGTACTCCCATGCCCCATGGAAGCACCCATGCTGGGGAGTCCAGGAAAAACTTGTCCATCCTGTTTTCATATGGAAAAGACCCAGCCTATCTGGGCAAAGAGTCCTAGGCACAGACCTCTGGGCCAACCTTGGGAGGACCTGGAGGAAATGTGGGCCACAGCCAAGGGAATACCTACTCAACCCTTGGGAAACCCAACCCATCAGAAGGGAAGACTCTGTAATCTTTATCTCTTTCCTGAGATCTACACTTGTATATCCAATATACACTTGTATATTAAAGAGCTTCACTTATCCAGAGGCACCTAAATCCTAATATATTAGAAATTAAAGGCATCGTTTTTCTGTCATTCAATGGAAATCCATCTAGTGAAGGGCACCTTTAGTCACCTGGTTACTTGGCCCTATTTGGGCCCCTCCCTCTCCCCCATGTGACTTATTCACCAAGTCTTGATAATTCTACATCCTGATTACCTTTCAAATGCATCCACTTCTCTCTATCTACTGCCTCTGCCTTAATCCAGGCCACCACTCTGATGAGGCTCCTCACTGGTCTCCCAGCCTTCAGTCTTGCCCTCCTCAATCCATTTTTCCGAGTGTAGCCAGTGTGCATCTTCAAAACCATCAACATACTCCAGACACTCCCCTGCTCAGAATCCAGCAAGGCATCCTCATCTCTCTTGGGGTAAATTCCTAACTCTTTTAGGTAACGCACCATGTCCCTCAGGGCCTGGTCCCTGCATACCCCCCAGGATTCTCCACGCTCGCAGATTTTATGTCTGAAGCTGAAATACTTGCAGTCATCCCAGTGTGCCCTGTTCTCTTGCCTCTGGTTCTTAGTACATGCTGTCCCTCCCTCATAGAACATCACTCTCCTCTCTTGCCTTGTCTACTTAGCCTTGTCATCCCTCAGGTCTGAGTCTAAATGGAAATAATACCAAGAATCCTTGCCCACCATCACAAGACCAGAGGAGGGGTCCTCCAGTTGTTCCCATGGCATTCCGTGTTGACAGCGTGTTCCACCCTATGCTGTAAACACCAATCTACTTAGCTGTATCCCAGTGGGCTGTGAGTGCTACAGAGCAAAACCATGTGCCACGGTAACCTTGCTCCCCTTCATTTCCCCAGGATGCGCCTGACACTGACACTGAGTGGATGTCCAGTATGTGTAGGAAAGGGGGTGTGTCCATGCATACCCCTTTCAGGATGCATGTGCATTCACAGGAACTGTATCTTCTGCCTAGAGGCATTGGGATTCTTTCTCTTCGCTTTGGTCTGCCCCCATCCAGATGTCTGCTTTTTGCCTCATGCCAGCCACATGTACTCATTAGTCTGGACCAGGGGGTGTTTGTATGTATGTTTGTTTGTTTGCCCTTTTTTCTCCTCCCTGGTGACTGAATCAGAACATTATGGAGACTTCATGGCCTCTTCATCCCCTTACCCAAAGCCTACATCGGAGTGAACCTAAAATTGGGTGTTACTTTCAAGGGACAGGAAAATAGGGATAGAAGATCATATCTATGCAGCAAATGCCTTCTCTGTGAGCTGAGTACCAAGCTGGATATTTTACTTGCCTCAGTTTATGGAACCACCACCACAGTCCTACATGGGGATACCCTTATTCCCATTTCACAGTTGATGAAAGAGTCTAAACTAATGTCTAGGGCCATCCAGCCAATAAATGGTTTAGCCATGATTTGAACCCAACTTTGGTCTTCACTACAAGAATCCTCATCTCTTAGGTCAAGACCAAATGTACCACTCTAAGAATCTTGAAGCAAATAAAGAGAGAGAGAGAAATACTCCCATAATTTCCTAGTTCATCCCAGCAAAAGAACTACAGCCCTGACTCTGAATTCTTTCCTCCTCTCCATTCCTAGGAAGGGAGAGGGGAGAGCTCCAGTGGGTCCTTCCTGCTGAGCTGGTCTCATCCACAAGAAGAAGAGAGAGTCCAGGGGCTGAGGCTGGCCCCCAGAGGCATGTGCTCTGAAGGTCAGGGGCCAGATGGGGAGTGGTGTGCTAGGACCAATGGGGAAAATCACTCACGGTCATCTGCAGCCCCATCACCTCTCCCCATGCCTCCTGACCTCCCTGAGCAGGATAATTTGTGCTGGGTGCCTACACTTTGTAAGGAAGTCATCTGAATTTTCAGGTGGGGGGTGATCTCCCACACTCATCTGTGTTTGTGTCCCTTCCCTGGCAGTCCCCTGTGGTGGGAACATCACCTCTTCCAATGGCACTGTGTACTCCCCGGGCTTCCCCAGTCCATACTCCAGCTCCCAGGACTGTGTCTGGCTGATCACCGTGCCCATTGGTCATGGCGTCCGCCTCAACCTCAGCCTGCTGCAGACAGAACCCTCCGGAGACTTCATCACTGTCTGGTAGGGCCAGCTGCCATGTCGACAGCCAATTAGAAAGGGGTTTTAATTGCGCTCTAAACTGGGGTTACTCATTTCTTTGTTTAGAAAACCAAGAGCTGCATGGTTTTAAGTGGTCATCCACCTCCTGGCTTTCAAATAAACGTAGTAAATGAGGGCTCAGTTTCAAATTACCTTTTGTGACTCCTGGAAGGGAGAGGAATGGCAGGGCAGTGATTTCCAACCTGGAGTCCCACCTCGGGGTCAGAGGACAAGTGGGTGGGTGTGTGAATAGGAATGGTCATAGCTACACAAACTTTTCTCAGTTTTTCCAGAGTCCAAACCAAAATCCTACATTTACCTAACATAAGCTACCCAGACTAGCAACAGTTTGGGGGTAGAATTCTGTGAAGTCCCACTGATCATCTCCTGCTGAGCCAGTATTGTCCAACACAACATTCAGCAGTAATGGAAACATTCTGTATCTGTGCTGTTCAGTACCATAGCCACCAGCTACAGGTGGCCATTGAGTACTTGAATGTGTCTAGAGTGACTGAGGAACTGACTTTTAAACTTTATTTAATTTTAATTAAATGTAAACAGCCACATGTGGCTTACTGGTTACCAAATTGACGATTCCACACTGAGTGAGAGTTAGAATATCTTGAATGAATTTTAAAATGGGAAAATGAATTATTAATCAATAAGTGTAGTCTCCTAGACAGTCCTTTCCAAACCACCGGATCTTTGGACAAATATATAATTTGAAAATTTTTTTGTTTGGGAGTTACTGCCATTCTGGGAATCAGCAGGGGATCGTGGGATTCTCTTGCCCAAATTCCCAGGGCTGGATAACCATAATCAGACTGCCCTGGATTAATTTCCAGTTTCCTTTCCAGGCTATGGCTAAGAACAGATAGGAGGGACTAGATACCTTTCCGGGAAGAAATCCTTTGCCTAGAAGGACAACTGGGGATATCTCTGCTTGGGGACAAGGAAGTGGGGCTGGCATAGATAGTAACATGAGCTTCCTGCAGCTCTTCCTCAGCCCCATCCTACTGCTGCTCAGTCTCAGAGAACCTGTGATAAGACCTGCATCCCTGCCCAGTGGCTCCAGTGGCTTCTTGGGTGAGACTGTTGCCCCCAAGCCCATTATGGAGGCTGGGCTGGTGAAGAATCAGGTGAATGAGGAGTCAGTGTGAGCCTTGCTGGCTCTATCAGCTTTGTCAGCAGACTGAGTTGGGAGAGATTAGAGGGAGGTCTACAGGACATTGGAGAAAGACAGTGTCAAGCACAAGAAGAGTCACAGCCTCCCACTCCAGGTCTCTTTGAGGGCCACTGATGGAACCGGGTGGAGCAGGCAGCCATGGTAACTCATGACATGCCAGCACCTTCTTTCCTATGTGCAGGGATGGGCCTCAGCAGACAGCTCCACAGCTTGGAGTCTTCAGCCGAAGCTTGGCCAAGAAAACAGTGCATAGCTCATCCAACCAGGTCCTGCTCAAGTTCCACCGTGATGCGGCTATGGGTGGGATCTTCGCCATAGCCTTCTCTGGTCAGTATGGAAGCCTGGTGTGAGAGAGGGGCACTATGCTGTTGAATCAGGGCTGCACTTGACCCCTGGCTCCACTATTCGCAATTGTGTGATTCTGAATGAGTTACATAGCTTCTCAGCCTCGGTGTCCTTGGAGTTATAAGACTTCCATGTATTCACCTATGTGAAATCTCCCAGCACGGGGCTCCATACTTGTAAGTTTTCCTCCTTCACACACACTCTAGGGCAGAGAGGCACATGATGCTGACCCTTGGTGCCAAATCCAAGCTTAGAGGCAGCAGGATGAGGCTTCTCACCCAGCTGGTTCACATTCACTCACTGGCTGGGTTTTCCACTTACTTGTGCCCCAGCATGTCCCTTGGCACCCTCTAGAGGGCTGTCCCACTCCGCTGGAATCCACGGCTTCTGTTGACCTCACAGGAAGTGCTGTGCACAAGTGAAGTCATGGAGAATTCATGCGAGAGGAGCATGAACAATTCAGGGTAGGTTTGTCCTTATCGGCAGCCAGTTTTCTTCTGAGAGTCCCAAGTTGTGGACCCGGATACTTCCTCATTTTTGTTATAGTGGATATAGCAGAGAAAAACTTATAGAAAGTTCTCTGTGGGCTTGTGTCCATCTATAGAATAATCCTCCATATTACAGTTTGCAGAGCATTACATATATTTGAACTGGAAATCGGGAAAGCTTGACTTTATTCCTGGCTCCATCTTGCAAACACTGGGTTTTATCAGATTTTTAAATTTTTGCCAATCTGGTGGATTCATGAAATAGCATTTCACTCTTATGTTAATGGTGAGGTGAGCATCCTTTCATATCTTCATTGACTATTCATGCTTCCTGCTCTGTGAAATGCCTGCTCCCCATAGAGCTTTCTTCCTCCAAGGAGACAGAGATAACAAACCAATAAGCACACAAATAAAATCTTTGCAATTTGTAATAAGTTGCTATGAAGGAAACAAATAAGATAGCAAATGAAAGGTGGGGAACTCTGCTTCATGTAGAATAATTGTGGAAAACCTGTTGCGAGGCGATATCTGAGACAAGAACTAAAGAAAAAGAGGGAGGTAGACATGGAGATTGGGGAGCAGGACTGGTGTGGGGGAAAGAATGTCTGCCTTTCTGTAGGCAAATATTAGCTCTAAATAAATTCCTTCCCATATAAGGACTAATAAGTATAAAAGACAAGCACCTTAAAGAGACCTATGAACATTTTTTAATGAGAAAATAGGATTTGAATTGCAGAGAAAAATGCCCTTGAAAACATATAGTTTAGGAAGTAGAAGTAAATTTTGGAAAGCATAGAAGTCTAGACAATATGGACTCCAAATAAGAGATGTCCAAATAAGAGATAAATAAAAGGGGAGCTAAATGTCTTCCCTTCCTGAACAATTGAGTCCTAAAGCTGTTAAATGGGACGAAGCAAAGTGACACCCATGCCTTCAGGGCGTGAGCCAGGCTGGGGTGTCAGAGGGGAGAGGGAGTCCACGCTGCCCAGGGACAGGGCTGGCATGGGGTGTCCAGGCTCTGAGCAAATGGAAGGAACATCCATGTGGGGTAGGAGCCCCAGCAGAATGAGGAGGGTATCCACACTGAGGATCCATCAGAGCCTGGGGTGGAGGATGCAGTGTGTAGGGTACTCATGTAAGGGGGCTGTGGCAGGAGAGATGGGAACTCAGTTCCCTACAGGTGACTGATCAGATAAGTGAATATATCAAGGACAACAGGTGTCTCACTGAAAGAGAAGAGGGTTAGAAATATGGAAAGAACAAAAACTAGAATATACCCAGGGAATTGGGTTGGAATTTGAGGTACCAATGTGAGCTATGGTTTTCAATATGTACATACAGATATAGAAGGAAATAAGGGTGTAAACGTGGGTGTGTACATGTACATACATCCCTTAACTCTTTCCACTAAAAGGGCTTTGAAGTAATGACTCCTCAATAGCAATGAACACATCTAGCTCCAGTTACTGGTTTCCAATACCATTTTCACTTGAATGGACCAAAACACCTTAAAGAAATGCTGACTCCAGGACTGAGGCAGAGAAAGTACAAGATGAGCCTGGAACATTTTATGGCAGAAAGCAAGGAACTACTCAAGGAATGATGCAGACGTGACAGAGGGACATAGACACAGGCTTGAAGGGGCTCCCAGTGACCATAATGGGGATAATTTGAGCATCCAAGGAATTAATATTGGTAACAAACTGTAGCTGATTGAATAAACCAGGACACCATGTATATCCAAACAGGTATAAGTTAGTTAAACAGTTATTAATTAAAATATTATGAGGAACAGAGTATTTCCATACCTTCAAACTATCTCCTCACACGATAATCGCAAAGGGAAAAAAGAACAGCTTTAGAGTGGAGAAGCCTGGAGGACAGCACCTTACTTAAGTGATCCAGGTGAGCATCATGAATAACAGGACAAACTGAAATCGTACCCCACCAGACTGGGTACAAAGAGAAGAACCCAGCATCCCCTCTGTGATAGTCCAGTAAAGATGCACAGCTTGAATCCAGCTATGAGGAATGTGTCAAACGTAAAGTGAGGGTAATGTAAAATAGTATTACAGACTAGCAATTAACTGCCATAGAATCTTCAAAAGTGTGAAAGCCATGAAGGTCAAGGAAAGACTTTGGGACTCTTCCAGACTAAAAGGACATGACAACGAAATACAGTGTATGATTCTGAACTGGATCATTTTGCTATTAAGGATTTTACTAGGGCAAGTGGTAAAACACTAGTGGACATGGTGACTAGTTGGAAGTACCATATCAGAGGTAATTTCCTGCTTTTAGTGCTTGTATGTGGTTTTTCAGGGTAATGTGCTTGTTTGTTGGAAATGCACACTAAAATACTCTGTGGTTATGGAGCATAATGTCGGTCACTTACTTTCTTCTGGTTCATGAAAAATGTTTTTTGTACGATGCTGCCAACTTTTCTTATACCTTTGTGATAGTTTCAAATTAAAATTTTTATTTACAAGGGGAGCTAGATAATTAAAAAAAAGTTTAAAAAACAAATGTAGCAGCACAATTAAATTGGCATAAGAATCAACAAAGAGCAGAATCAACAGTGCAGAAAAACAGTTCAGAGATGTGGAATAAAAGCCCAACACAAAGAAGAAAGTGAGCAAATATTTGAAAATTATAGAGGAGAGAATGGCAAATAGATCCAGTAAACAAAGAACATACTGATTAAAAAGTATCTATGACAAAAAGAGCCAGATGGAATAGAAATAATAAAATAAAACTCTTCTGAGATGAGGGAAAAACTGTGCGTATAGAACAAAAGAGCTCACTACATACCAGGAGAAATCAAAACCAGCCTGGCAAGTTTTTCAAATCTCAAGGCTGAAAGGTAGAAGAAATCTACCAGAATCCAGGCTGAGAAAGTTAACTACAGGGAGCCAAAATCAACAATCCTGTGCCTAATTATTCTTGGCATTCAATTCCAGAAAATAAAAGAGGCATTTTTATAGATGTTTAAGGCAAAAGACACTTGGGAACGTCACATGTGAAGGCAAGAAACAGTCATCTGCAGACATCCAAGAGCTTAAAATCATTGTCACCCACATCTCAATTTGAATTGTTCCTCAAGGATGTAGCCACCCACTGAGGAATGAACCAATAACTCAATTCAGAGAAGTTGTATGAAAGGTTAAAATGGAAGCACTAACTAGCTAACCACAGATTTAAGCAATAATAATTGAAAACATAGATTCCAAACAGAATACAAATAATTCTTTAATATTTTTAAGAAATCATTTCATATTAACAAATACCCAAGTAGTTAGAAGAGGTATAGGAGAAAGGAAATATCCTTTTCTCTCATGGGGGTAGAATCAGTAGATATTATTCAATTACTAACTTTGATAATTAGAAAAATCAGGGTTCTGAGTATATATTTTAGTCACTAAGAAGTTAAAAATAGGTTATAGCACTTTTAAATCACTGAAAGAAAAAAAGTAAGCAAAACATAGCTCATATACAAAAGGTGGAAAGCAACGGAAACTATAGGAACAAAGATACAGACAGTGCAGAATAAAACAATAAAATAAAATCATTCAGTTACTATGGCAAATACAAATTTATCAAAGCCCAATTCCCTATGAAAAACGCAAAGACTCTTAGATTAGGTTAAATAAAATTTAGCTGTATTTTCCATCCGGGAACACTACTAAGGTACAGTGACAGTTTGAACATAAAAGGATGGGTAGTGATGTATTTGGCAAATACAAACAACAATAGCAATCAAAGAGTAGCCTTCAAAGCAAAAAGCATTAAATGGAAAAAGTAGGCTCTTAATATTAGAGAATAACCTGTAATAATGTTTAAAATGATAATCCTGGTGGGAAGATTGCAGGAAGATGCTCCCTTGGTGGTGGGCAGTGTGAAAATGCATATCAAAAAGCTATACACAATGTGATCAGCCACAATCAAACATTTTTGGTTGTCTGCAGAGCTCGTAATGATCTCCTTAGCTGCCTCTCTCACATGGGCAATTGTCAACTATGTTTGTATATTCTGCCCCACTCCATGTCCACCGCCAACCCCAGCCACAGTGGCTTGAACCATAGGTGGGCCCTGACCTGACTCCAGCAGAGGGAATCAGGTGTCCTCTCTCGGGAACTTGAAGTTGAACCCAAGAGATTCTAGATTCATCTGCAGAAGAGGGACAATATAAATCCAAGTGCCCTGGATTGCCTGTCTTCTCCTGTCCTTGTAGACTGAGAAATAGAAAGTTCTGACTTGTGGAAAGAAAGTGACCAAGACATGTGGGGAAGGTTTCCTGGGTTCCTGGTGGACCCCAGTTCCTCGTCCTCCACCTTTATGAAGCCTGTATACAAATCCACATTCGCATTCTCTCCTCTCTGAGAGGCTTTTTGTTTTTCACGTATTCTTACCCTGAGTTGATTTGTGTTACTTACAGCCAAGATTTCTAATTAATAATGATCTAGGACCCACCAATCCTATTTCCAGGAATTCTGTAAAGATACGTATATAAAGATATTCCTTGAACTGTGACTTAAAACTGGTAAATTAGAAACAATCCAGGGCACCTGTGTGGCTCAGTCGGTTGAGCGTCGACTCTTGATTTCAGCTTAGGTCATGATCTCACGGTTCATGGGATAGAGCCCCACATCAGGCTCTGCGCTCACAGCATGGCACCTGCTTGGGATTTTCTCTCTCTGCCCACATGTCTCTTCATATACTAACTTGGTTTTAAAAGCTTCATATGAAAGGCCAGCCCAGCACATCCAATAGAATGGAAAAGAGTATGTCCAGAAAGAATCCATAAGAGGGTACAACATGCAGTGACCCACAATGGCTGTTGCTGAGCTGGCTACCACTTGTCGTAAATCAGTGAGCCCTCCCCACCAGTTAACATGTTAACCTATACTGGAATCTGATTAAGCTGTATCAGGGCTTCACCCCCAAGGAGCAAGGGAAGTAGGGACAAAGTGAAACAGAGGAGTCCAAATGTCCTCCCTGCCCTTGAGTTCTTTAACAATAACATGGTAGATGTAGTGTGTGCTCTGGGAGGAGGAGGGGTTGTCTGTAAAAGACCGAAGGTCATGCACCAAAAGGCTAACGGTGGTTATGCCTGGTGGTGGTGGGACTTGGGGAATTTTCATTTTTTTGTTTTTCAGTATTCCACCAGCTTTCTGCATTGAGCAGAAATGTGTAATTCTTTTTAATATAATGGGAAATCTACCCCAATCAAACTAGTAACCACAATATATTAAACAGGCTGTGTTTAAGTGAGGATTTCTTGTTACCGATTTTTGTCTGGAAGTTAGGCACCTACTTAGCATCTTTACATGGAACGTCTGATTTCCAAGAATAGATTATTGATGTTCAGTAGGAGATGCTCATACTTTAAAAAGGTCATACGCTTTAATCATTCCTGGTTTTTTTCCTTTTTTTCAAATTTTTATTTAAATTCCAATTAGTTAATATACAGTATAATATTAGTTTAAGGTGTAGAATTTAGAGATTCAACAATTCCTTACATCTCATGGTGCTCATCACGACAAGTGCCTTCCTTAATCCTCATCACCTATTTAACCCATGTCCCCCACCCCCCACCTACCTCTCCTCTGGTAACCATGGGTTGGTTCTCTATAGCTAAGAGTCTGTTTCTTGGTTTGCCTCTCAGTTTGCTCCCTATGTTTGTCTTTTTTCTTAAATTCCACATATGAGTGAAATATGGTATTTATCTTTCTCTCACTTCTTTCGCTTAACATAATACCCTTTAGCTCCATCCACATAGTTCCAAGTGGCAAGGTTCCATTCTTTTTATGGTTGGGCAATATGCCATCGTATATATACACCACATCTTCTTTATCTGTTCATCAGTCAGTGGACATTGGGGCTCTTTCCATAATTTGGCTATTGTTGATAATGCTGCCATAAACATCAGGGTGCATGTATCCCTTTGAATTATTATTTTTGTATCCTTTGGGTAAATACCTAGTAGTGTAATTGTTGGATCCAAAAACGTATAAACAACTTGGAAAACTCAACACCTAAAAAACAAATAATCCAGTTTCAAAATGGGCAGAAGACATGAACAGACATCTTTCCAAAGAAGACATACAGGTGGCCAAGAGACACATGAAAAGATCCTCAACATCACTTATCATAAGGGAAACAGAAATCAAAACTACAATGAGATATCACCTCACGCCAGTCAGAATGGCTAAAATTAACAACACAGGTGTTGTTCAACAGGTGTTGGTGAGGATGTGGAGAAAGGGGAACCCTCTTACACCGTTGGTGGGAATGCAAACTGGTGCAACCACTGTGAAAAACAGTATGGCGGTTTCTCAGAAAGTTAAAAATAGAACTACCCTATGATCCAGAAATCATTCCTAGTTAAAAAAAAAAAAAGAAAAGAAAAAGAAAAAAACTCATAAAAGATGCATATATAGAAGGATGTTTATCACAGTTTTATTTTAGATTGCAAAACCGTGGAAACCTAAATGGTTAATAATAGAGCATCTATTAAATAAATTCTAGTCAATCATACAACTAAATCCTATGAGCTCATTTCAATCATTTTTTTAAGAAATTTAATTACAAGGGTGCCTGGGTAGCTCAGTCAGTTGAGCATCCAACTCTTGATTTCAGTTCAGGTCATGATCCATGGGTCATGGGATCAAGCCCCATGTCAGGCTCCTTGCTGAATGTGGAGCCTGCTAAAGATTCCATCTCTCTCTCCCTCTGCCCCTCTCCCCTGTTCGCACTCTCTCTAGAAAAAATTTTTTTAAAGAAATTTAATTACATAGGGAAATTCTTGCAATATAAGAGTGAGTGCACAAGGATCAACGCAAAGTACACAACACACTGCAAATGTTGTAAGAGAAAAATATATGTGCAGAAAGTATATACTATAAGAACTTACAGTAAAAGGTTAACAGTGGTTATCTGAATGACCAGTGGAGGACTTTAATTTTCTTCCTACTATTTTCATAGAAAATCTCCTATTTTCTCTAGCAATCATGTATTACATTTGTAATTTTTTAAAGAGAATGTTCTTTTTTAAAAAACATAGCGGGGTTTGGGGTGACTTTGGAAGTCATCCTAACAGCAGCAGCACTGGCAACAGCAGCTCACACTTACATAGCACAAAATTGTATGCCACGTAGTAAACGGAAGCCAAGTTATGAGCCCATATTGGGCTCTGCCTCAGTAACACCATGCACACACAGTCCAGTCTCTGCCCAGAGGGATGGTTTTCCATTTGGAAAGTCCACTGAAGCCAGAGATGTTTGGCCAAAGGTCAGAAGGGAAACCTTTCTGAATCTCAGCTGCCTCATAAATAGAGTAAGACATCTCACAGGGGGACCAGCCATCATGAGAGTTAAAGGTGACAGTGTGTGAAGGTGCCTGACTTATAATAGGTGCTCAGGAAATGCTTCTCTCCGCTTCGTTCAGTGCTAGTGACCATCACTGACTTCTTAGATGCTCTCTCCTTTTTGTTGGTGTTACCATATGGCTCCTAGGTTTCGCATCAGAAAAAAAAAAAAAAAAAGATGACAGCAGATAAGCAAAACAGTACTTGGCTAAACTTACCCTGTGTACAGATCAATAGTCACTAGGATCTATGTGAATGAATGAGGAAGGAGAAGGTGAGGGATTGAACGAGTAAATGGCTACGTGCCCCAAGAATGGTGTTCTTACACCGGCTTGTCTGCTTCTGTCTTTTCAGCTTATCCACTCACCAAATGCCCTCCTCCCACCATCCTCCCCAACGCTGAAGTCGTCACAGAGAATGAAGAATTCAACATAGGTACCCTCTCCCAAACCAGCAAGGACTGTGCAGTTGAGGAGCGACTGGGTTGGGGTGGGGCTGGCCAGCAAGGCTCATCTCTCCCTCCAGTCCACGAGAAACAGTAGGCCCAGTGCAAGATGGGTAATGTTCTGTCAACAGAGTCTGCACCAAAAATACCAATACTTCCTTTTAGCCATAGCTAGACAGAGGAGACAGGAAGGCAGTTTTCTTCTGTGATTCAAGTCAGTATGTTTTTGAGAAATAAGTCCACACAAGACACTATAAAAAGTTCCTGGAATGTGGAAACATTCTTAGGCTTAGCAAGGCTGAGCTGTGAGAAGTAGGCAGCAGTTTTCTGGGTCATTTGAGTGGAGTTGAGTGGTTATTTAAATCTGAACATAATGGAACCCATCACTGATTGCCTTGCCTAAAAGTGGGTTGAACTACTAAGGGATGCTCTGTCCAGACTTCTCCAGGGAACCCCTATATTGGTCTCTCTTTGGCAGGTGACATCGTACGCTACAGGTGCCTCCCTGGCTTCACCTTGGTAGGGAATGAAATCCTGACCTGCAAACTTGGAACTTACCTACAGTTTGAAGGACCACCCCCAATATGTGAAGGTAATTGCACGGAGCCATGCCTTTATGGATCTGGAGTTCCTCCAAAACATAGCCTTTGTCTTACTCTTCCCTATATTCCCAGTCCCTGCCCATAAAGTAAGAGGTCATTTGGTGAATGTCTGTTTGTTTGAATTAACGATTGCTCTAGAGAGATTCTCTGTCCTACTCTTAGGTCTGGGGCTACAAATTACCATAGTGACCACTTGATCACTTCTATTTCTGTTTTCCTTTGTTCTAACTGGTATTCTCTGGAAACGGCATACTGATCATTGGAAGGAAGGGTTCTGGGACCTTGGGAAGAGGTGGGCTTGCACACCAACCTGGCCCTACTGGAGTGCAGATATGCTCAAGGTCCTGTGTGCTGAACTAGGCAACCAAGAGTTGTCTTCATTCTAGTGTGATGCCTTGACAGAAGATGAATGGCTTCATCAAGGTATCCCAACTAAGACCAAAAACCATACTCTCCACTCACCAGACATCTGACCTAGCACAAGATACTTAACTGTCCTATGCCTCAATTTTCTCATCTCTAAAATAAGGATAATGATATTACTTATGCCATGGACTTATTGTGAGGAATTCAATGGGTTAATGATGTAAAGCACTTTAGAACTATGTCTGGCACATAGTAACTGCCCAATGCAGGCTATTAAATTCTTACTACTGCTTCTGGTACTATTGCTACCAAATAATATTTTAGTAGTCTGTGAAGAAACAGGTCGGCTTCTCCCCCACTTCTCATAAGGCAAGAGTAGAGAGTCTGCAATATAGATTGTTAGTGAGAAAGAAAGAAGCCACAGCCCTAGAACTAAGCTGCCAATACATAGAAGAAGTCATTATCTATGAGTTGAGCTGACCTACCCACACACCAAACAACCAGTCCCCAATAAAAGTGGGCTGTTGCTTTGATCTTGCTCCAGAACCTCCCTTATTTGCTCCAGACTTAGTTTCTCATCTCTGGCTCTGTTTCTGTGTCTACATGGCTTCAGCCTTCTTGGCTTTACTCCTGTTCTCAGCCTCATACTTCCGTCTAGGACTTGATGTTGTACTTGGCTTCTCAAGATGTGACCCTTCACTGGCTTTTTCTTTTTTTAACAACAACAGCTTTATTGGGATATAATTCATGTACCATGTAATGGTTCATCCATTTAAAGTGTATAGTTTGATGGTTTTTAGTATATTCAGAGCTTTGTAACCATCACACAATTTCAGAAGATTTTCATCACCTCAAAATTAACCCTGGACCCCTCAGCAGTCAACTCCCATTTCTTTCCAGACCCTCCTTCCTGCAGTTCTAGACAACCACCAATCTAGTTTATGTCTCTATGAAACTGACTATTTTAGATCTTTCATATAAATAGAATACTACAATAGGTAGTCTTTGTGACTGACTTCTTTCACTCAGCACAATGTGTTCAGGGTTCATTCATGTTGTAGCATGTGTCAGTGTACATCATTTCTCTTTATTCCCGAATGATGTTCCGTTGTGTAGGTACTACATTTTGTTTATCCATTCATCAGTTGATGGACAGTTGGGTTATTTCCACTTCTGGCAGTTATGAATAATGCTGCTGTGAACATTCATATACAAGTTTTTGTGTAAACATGGGTTGTCATTTCTCTTAGGTATATAGCTACCAGTGGAATTGCTGGGTCATATGGTGACTCTCTGTTTAACCTTTTGAGGAATGACCAGATTGTTTTCCACAGCGGCTGAATCTTTTTCCCGCCATCAGTATATAAGGTTTCCAACTATTCCACATCTTCTCTGTTATTATTATCTGTCTTTTAAATTACAGCCATCCTTGTGGTATAAAGGGTGTCTATCTCATTGTGGTTTTGATTTGTATTTTCCTGATGACCAATGATGTTGAGCATTTTTTCATATGCTTACTTTCCATTTCTATATTCTCTTTGCAAAAATGCCTATTCAGATCCTTTGCCTATTTTAATTAGGTTATTTATCTTTTCATCATTGAGTTGTAGGAATTCTTTATATATTCTAGATACAAGTGCCTTATCAGATATGTGATTTGAAAATTTTTTCCCATTCTGTTGGTGTTTTTTTCACTTTCTTTTTATTTATTCAAATAAATGTAATGCTTATTTTTTTTGAGAGAGAGAGAGAGAGAGAAAGTGTGAGCAGAGGAGGGCAGAGAGGAGGGAGACACAGAATCCAAAGCAGTCCAGGCTCTGAGCTGAGCCTGGTGTGGGGCCAAACTCACAGGACGTGAGATCATAACCTGAGCCAAAGTCAGACACTTAACCGACTGAGCCGCCCAGGCACCCCAGTTTTTTCACTTTCTTAATAATGTTCTTTCAAGTACAAAAGGATTTTTGTGGGTTTTTTATTTTAATTTTTATTTATTTTGAGAGAGAGAGAAAGTGCATGGGGGGGGAGGGGCAGAGAGAGAGAGAGAGAGAGAAAATCCCAAGCAGACTGCGCAGTGTGGAGCCCGATGCAAGTCTTGAACTCGTGAACTGTGAGATCATGACTTGAGCTGAAACTAAGTCAGACACTTAACTGACTGAGCCACCCAGGTGCCCCTCAAGTACAAAAGTTTTTAATTTTGATGATGTTCAATATATATATTTTTTCCTTTGGCTGTTTGTGCTTTTCATGTCATATCTAAGGAACCGTTGCCTAACCCATGGAAGATTTACATCTATATTTTCTTCTAAGAGTTAATAGTTTTAGCTCTTAAATTCAGGTTTTTGATATGTTTTGAGTTAATTTTTATATATAACATGAGGTAGGTGTCCAACTTCATTCTTTTGCATATGGATATCCAGTTGCTGTGACACCATTTATTGGGAAGACTATCCTTTCCCCCATTGAATTGTCTTGGCACCCTGTTGAAAATTAGATGACTTACATAAATTTGGGGATTTATTTCTTGATCTTCAGTTCTATTATTTTTTTCTGTAAGTCTATTCTTTTTTTTTTTAATTTAAATTCCAGTTAACATACAGTGTAATATTAATTTCAAGTATAGAATTTAATGATTGAACACTTCCATACATCACCTGGTGCTCATCACAAGTGCACTACTTAATCCCCATCACCTACATAACCTATCCCCTCACTCACCTCCCCTCTGGCAACCATCAGTTTGTTCTCTGTAGTTAAGAGTCTGTTTCTCGGTTTGCCCTCTCTCTCTCTCTCTCTCTCTCTCTCTCTCTCTCTCTTTCCTTTTGCTCACTTGTTTCGTTTCTTAAAGTCCACATATGAGTGAAATCATATAGTGTTTGTCTTTCTCTAACTTACTTATTTCACTTAGCATAACACTCTCTGGCTCTGTCTATGTCATTGCAAATTGCAAGGTTTCATTCTTTTTTATGGCTGAGTATTATTCCACCATATATAGCTAGAGAGTGTTATGCTAACTGAAATAAGTCAGTCAGAGAAAGACAAACACTGTATGATTTCACTCATATGTGGAATATGAGTGTGAGATAGATAGATAGATAGATAGATGGCATCTTCCTGACTTGATCATCTTATGCCAGCACTATACTATCCTGATTACTGTAGCTTTGTAGTCTGTTTGAAATCAGGAAGTGGGAGTCCTTTAACTGTGTTCTTCTTTTGCATATTCTAGATCTGTTGAATTTCTAAATTAATTTTAGGACCAGCTTGTCAAGATCTGTAAAGAAACCAGCTGGGATTTTTGTAGAGATTTAATTGAATCCATACATCAGTCTAGGTAGTATTGCCATCTTAACAATATTAAATCTTCCAATCCATACACATAAGTTGTATTTCCATTCATAGTCCCTTCAATATATAATTTCCTTTTTTCTTTTGGCTTGTTCTACTCCTTTATACCTCAGCCATTGCCCTGTCCAATGATATCCTAGTCCCTTATGACAAGAATCAGACACTTTTCTATTATTTCAAAAGCATGCCTCTTACCATGGCAATATAGAAAATTTGGTGAAATTCAAATCTAAAACATTACAGTGCAATTATAGAACATCAAGGAAGTTAAAGCCATCACAAAGAAAAGACACATCAGACTCAGCATTATTTGCATCACCAAAAGATAAAATGCAGCAGAAAAAAAATAATTATAAACTCAAATTCTAAACCCAACCAAGTTATCATTTAAGAGTGGGAATATATTAATGAAATCTTCAGACAGACAAGGACTATGTAAAGTTACGGCTTACTAAAAACATAATTAACAGATATACTTCAGTGCATTAGTCAGGATAGGTCAGGCATATGTTACATTAACAAGCAATCCCCACATCTCAGTGGCTTAACACAACAAAAGTTTATTTCTCCTTCAGGCAAAATTTGCTATAGTGCAGTGACTATAATGCTGGTGACTCAATGATCCAGGCTTCTTGAATCTTGTGCTGCCATCTGAAAACTAGGCCTGCTCCTGGATCCTACAGTGCAACAGAGTAAGAGAGAATGAGAGTTGCTTAAGGGCTTTTCACGTCCTCAGCCCAAAGTGGCACACATTATTCTACTCACATCTCATTGACCAGAAATAAGCACATGGATGGAAAGTGGAGTTTTTTGTATGCTCAGGAAACAAAAATAAAACCTAATATTTGTAAAGACTGGAAATATCTACCACATTCATTAAGAAAAAAAAAATGAATACGGGGTGCCTGGGTGGTTCAGTCGGTTAAATGTCCAACTTCAGCTCAGGTCATGACCTTGCAGTTCATGAATTCGAGCCCCGCGTCAAGCTCTGTGCTGACAGCTCAGAGCCTGGGGCCTGCTTCAGATTCTGTGTCTCCCTCTCTTTCTACCCCTCCCCTGCTTGCACTCTGTCTCTCTCTCTCTCTCTCTCTCTCTCTCAAAAATAAATATAAAAAAAAAGAAAAAAGTGAATACAGGTAATGATTCAGATGCAAAAAGTGACAATGAGCTAAGAAATCAGTAAAATAGGGTAATAATCTAAACAATACTGACTGTAGTAAACTTAAAAATACAAACACAACTGGACAGATAAATGACATTGGAGAACCTATTTAGAAGAAAGAAAAAGTGAGTTGAGGACCCTTGCTTGTTGAGGAGAAGCATAGATATTGATTAACCCTCTACATTAGTTAAAATACATGTATTAAAAAGAAAGCTTAAATTTATAGGTCATTTTTTTAAAATTATGGATAACCATGGTATCTGTAAGTTCTAAATCCATAATCAAAAATAAAGATAATAAAGATAACTCCATTAATCCAATAGAAGCATTAAAGGAGAAAAAAATTATGGTAAACAGAAAACACAAAATAAGGTAGCAAAACTAAGTGCAAATATATGTGTAACTATAGTAAATATAACTGAATAAAACTGCTAATCCAAAGAGAGAGACTTCCAGATTAAGTAAAAAACAAGTTTAACTATAGGCTTTCCATAAACTTAGACTTGAATATCTTCATCTGCCTCCCTAAAGGAGCTAGAAAGATCTCACTCATCCCTGTTTGAAACAAAACTTTGAATAAATAGCAAGTACTAACCTCTAAAATCTTGTGTAGTAAAGATAATATTAGACAAAATAGAATTTAAGGCAAAAAGTTTTAAAATAAATAAAGAGGAAATTTCATGCTGATAAACATAATCTATCAAACATATATAGCAGTCATAAACTTTTGTGTACCTAACAGCATGATATTGAAATATATCAAGGAAAAATTGACAGAATTATGGGGAAAAAAGGACAAATTCACAATTACAGTTGTAGATTTTCACACACCTCTTTGAATGACAGACCAAAAATAAGTAGGTACTTATAGTATTTGAATGATATAGTTATATCAGTAAGTTTTGCTGCATAAAAACCATGCCAACATTTAGAGGTTTTAAACAATAACCACTTATTTCCTGCAAAAGATGCAGTTTAAATATAAATATCAGATAGACTGAAGAAGAGGAAACGATATACATGCAAATGCTAAACATAAGAAACATAATTTCAGATAATACTGCCAGCAAGGAGTATTACCAGAAATAGAGAAATTGTATAATGACAAAAGAGTTAATTCCATTACAAAAGATATATATGTTATATGCATATGATAAAAGAGCTTCAAAAAATATGAAGGAAAACTGACAGAACTAAATATGAAAAGTAAAGGCAAAGTACAGAATAAAAAAAGATATTAATGATACATGTATTTTTGAAAGGACTTCTGTCTAGACTATGTAAAGAACTTCAGCAACTCAATAATAAGACAATCCAACAAAAATATGGGCAAGAGACTTGACTAGACACTTTACAAAATAAGATGTATGGATAGCCAATAAGTATATGAAAAGATGCTAAACATCTTTAGTCATCAGGAAAATGCAAATTAAAACCCTAATGAAATATTACTGCACACCCACTAGAATAGCTAAAACTTAAGACTGAAAATACCAAGTGTTGACAAGAATGTGGAGCAAATGGAACTTTTATACATTGCTGGTTGGGATGTAATATTATACAGTCACTTTGGAAAACGGGTAATTTCTTTCAAAGTTAAACATATACCTGCCCTATTGCCAAGCAATTATGCTCCTAGTTATTTACCTAAGAGAAATGAAAACCCATATCCACAAAAAGACTTGTATATGAATTCCATAATAATCCAAAACTGGAACCAACCTAAATGTTCATTAATAATAAACAGAATGAATGAACAAAAAAATTGTTCTGTGATTGCTACAGAGCAATAAAAATAAATGAAGTAGTAATACACAAAACATCATGGATTGAATCTTAGAAACATAATGTTTAGCAAAAGAAACCAGGCACAAAAATAACAACATGTATGATTCCAATTGCATGAAATTCTAGTATAATCAAAACTAATCTGTTGTTATAGAAATAATATCAGTGATTTCCTGGAGCATGGGGCAGGTCATACTAATTAATTGCAGAGAGGCATGAGAGCAAGTTTCTGAGTGACAGAAAAAATCTATATCCTGATTATGGTAGTGGTTACACAGGCATATACATTTGCTAAAGCTCATTAAACCATGCACCTAAGATCTGTGCATTTCATTGTACATAAATTATATTTCAAAAATTTTGAATTTTAAAAAATGAATGAGTTATAAAATACAAAAACAGCCTTACTGATAAATAAAAAGAAGTGCCTGGAACAAAGAGCCACAAAATAATCAAACCATTAGGTAAATTAAACAGAGAGAAAGGAGGAATATAGAAAAATAAGAAAGGGAAAATGGACTATAACCATTGAAGCAAAAGAAAATTTTTTAATTATGATCTTGTACAAATCTTGTACAAATCTGTGCCGATAAATTAATGATATGAATGATTTTCTAGGAAGGTATAATTTGATAAAATTGACCCCAGTAGAGATATAAAGTTTATACTTTCCTAATTCTTTAAAAGAAATAGAGATCAGAGGAAACCCCATTAAAGACATCAAGACTAGATGGTTTCGTGGAAGAATACTTACTAAACCTTCAAAGGCCAGACATCTTGAACATAAGGAGAAAGAAAAACTTATAAACACTAATGCCCAAATCTGATAATTGCACACAAAAAGGCAAACCTGTGGAACCAATCTCATTTGAGAGGGCGTGCCTGTTTCCCCTCAATGGAGGAGTTTCAAGTAGAAAGGTGAGAGCTTCCATTGTGTATATAAACCACAATTTCTTTATCCATTCATCAGTTGATGGACATTTAGGCTCTTTCCATAATTTGGCTATTGTTGAAAGTGCTGCTATAAACATTGGGGTACAAGTGCCCCTATGCATTCTGAGAAACTTAACAGAAGACCATGGGGGAGGGGAAGGAAAAAAAAAAAAAAAGGTTAGAGAGGGAGAGAGCCAAAACATAAGAGACTCTTAAAAACTGAGAACAAGCTGAGGGTTGATGGGGGGTGGGAGGGAGGGGAGGGTGGGTGATGGGTATTGAGGAGGGCACCTGTTGGGATGAGCACTGGGTGTTGTATTGAAACCAATTTGACAATAAATTTCATATTAAAAAAAAGAAAGAAAGAAGGAAAGGTGAGAGCTTCAAGAGCAGATCTGGTACCACCTGGACTGTACCACAAAGCCTAGGGGGAATTAAATATCAGCATACTTCCGTGACCTGTAGATATCAGGGTAGTGAAATTGGAAGCATTTCAAAAGCAAGGCCGTTTTAGTCCACGATGCCATTTTCTTTCCTTTCCCATTTACAAAATAAGAAGGAAGTTCTCCCAGGAGAAGCTAGTTAGTGCCTTCCAAGGCTCCCCCTTTCAGTAGCCTAGCTGGCTCAGTTGGTATAGCATGTGACGCTTGATCTGCGGGTCATGAGTTGGAGCCCCATGTTGGTTGTAGGGATTACTTAAAAAAAAAGGGGGGGGGTTGCAACGCTACTCAAAGGAATCCCAGATGAGCTGTGTGAATTCTGGGCCATAGAAAGCATTTTGTCTGTTAGCCCAGACCCAGTGCTGATTAGAAAGCCTCATTTCTGTGAAGGCAGAAGGTTTGAGGGAAACAGAGGAAATGGGTGGAGAGTGAGTAGCTAAATCTCCTCCCCAGACAGCCTCTTCTCAAAATGTAATCCAGGAATTAGTCCTTGGCCTTGCAGTTCCAGAAACTCTCCTTTGTCGGTGTCCTAGAATCCAGCACATTCAGGAAGCCTGTCTAAAGGCACATACACAGCAAAATACCAATTTCTCTGTTTGCAGTGATTGGGATAGTGATTGGGATACTTGCAGCTACTGCCCAGGGCATGTCTCTTTCAAGGTACTGAAGAAGTTGATTCAGTCCTCAAAACTTTACTGTGGAGTCCTCAGCCCAAGCAAATAGAGGTGGATCATCCTCAAATTTATTTCAAATAGGATTTAGTGACACTTCCCTGTACCCCCAGGAGAGAGCACCTCCCTGGTTTCCAGGATGTGCAGGGCTCCTCTGAACCAGAATCTTCTCTAGCCTTCCTGGTGACGGACACAAGAAACCCAATCTAGCCCCTCCAGCAACTCCTGTTCTAAGTTCTACATTGACTGTCTTCCTTAGGGTGACATATTTGTCTTTAGATATCTTAATACTACTAATCAAGCCATAGCCAAGCTCTGCTAGTTTCTTCTGTTCCTGGTGTAATTACCATCATCATCTCTACAATTTATGAAAGAACTATGTTGCATGCTTTAAGTATGTTATTTTCTATAATATTACATATATTACGTTAACTAATGTACAATTATATAATGTCGTATAATACAATAACCCTGTAAGGCAGGTGTTATCTTTCTGCATTGGAGGTGGAGAAGCTATCGCACAGAGAGAAAATAATTTGTTCAAGACCACATAGCTAGTAAGTGACAGTATAAATCCAGGTGTGTTTGACTCAAGATTCTATGTACTTACCTCTTCCCTATACTCTTCTTTGTACAAATCAAACCCATTTACTAGATTAACTCTTGGATTTAAGGATGCCTTACTGTTGTTTCTGTATGTATAATCCTCAGTTACTCCAAAGCCCATATCTGAGCTAGGATGTGATCCCAACAACTGGCCTCGCCTGAATCCCAGGAATATAGTACCCTTGACACAGAGTCTGAGGTCACCTCATGCCATGGTGCAGTATAATGATGGGTGTCGGGATCTTGTTTGAATGTGCTCAAATACTCTTGTTCCAGTGGTTGTCTTTTGTGACAGAGAAATGTGTTGGCCCCAGATCCATCTCCATCCCATGTACCTGGTATTTCTCTTTCTTTCTTTCTCCAAGTGCACTGCCCAACGAATGAGCTTCTGACAGACTCCACGGGTGTGATCCTGAGTCAGAGCTACCCAGGAAGCTATCCCCAGTTCCAGACCTGCTCTTGGCTGGTGAGAGTGGAACCTGATTACAACATCTCCCTCACGGTGGAGTACTTTCTCAGTGAGAAGCAGTATGATGAATTTGAGATCTTTGATGGTAAGTCAGTCAAATGTTGAATAGTTCCCTGCTGCAGATAGCACAGACCTGCTTTAGAACCTGAGGGATCTGTGCCATTACCTCCATATTAGAGCTTTCCAGAGGCTCCATGCAACATCTTTCTCTACCACAGAAATCCCAATACTTTGGTAGCTGCTGAATTGTATGGACATGGGGCAAAGCTGCTTGTATTGTAGGCTCGTCCTGCTACAGAACCCTTTCCTACTTTAGCACCTCCTCAAAGCAAGTACCTTGAATGTCATTCAACAAATGGATCATAGCAGTATTCCCACATGAAGAATACGCTGCCTCTGAAACCCAGAGGAGGGGCCACCAAACACTGTGCTTCTTTCTTGATAGTAGAAGGGAAAAGGTGTACTAACTTGCTCTTTAATTTGGAGAAAAAGTTTCAGCATGTCCTCAAACCACTGGGGAAATTTCACCCAACTCTTTGTAGGACTTATCTCTTACCCTCTGGAGCCATGTGTCTTACAAAAGCATCTACACTAATTGTCCCTTCTGGCTCATCAGAGGCAATTAATACAACATCATCATATAGAGAACCAATATGCTATATTCTGCAGAATGTCCAGATGGTCCACGTCTCTTCATACTATGACAGTGATCAGTAGAATTAACAATGCTCTGGGGCAAGGCCATGAATGTATACTGTTGTCTATCTCATGTGAATGCAAATTGCTTATGATCCTCCTTTCTGATGGGTATGGAAAGAATGCATTGCTAGATCAATAACTTCATTTCATGCAACCAAGGCTGTGATCATCTGCTCTAATGAAGATACTACATCTGGTACGTCTACTGCAAACGAGGGCCACTACTTGGTTAAGTTGGTGCTGTGAGGTGGATCTGGGCCAGGATTTCACTTATTACCAACTCCAACCCCCAGACACCTCTATTCCAACAGAGGAGCCAGCGATAGTGATTCGGGTCCCCTGGTATCAGCATTAATTCACGCTCTGTGTCCAAAATCTTTGGAATACCTGCACATTCCCTTTTTTCCAGTATTCAGTTGCCTGAGGAAATAGCAGTAGGTCTTTAGGGGGGAGGACTGGCAGAATTGCTACTATCTATAATTGATAAGATTTTGTAGGGCCCTTTTTCATGGGGACCCAATCTCTCCTTCAGGCAAAGTGTTCTGGAATAAGAAATGGAACCTAGCTCAAGTCTCCAAACTGGGTGAGGGATTGCAACTTTCCATTGGGGTCAGCTTTTCTCACCTTTTTGACTATATATCCACGATCTGTTTTGTTCATCTATTCATATATTGGGAGGCTGCCTGTCTACCTTGCCCTTAAGAATATCATGTTTTGGGGACACCTGGGTGGCTCAGTCAGTTGGACATCTGACTTCAGCTCAGGTCATGATCTCACTGCTCGTGAGTTTGAGCCCCACATTGGGGCTGTGCTGACAGCTTGGAGCCTGGAGCCTGGAGCCTGCTTCAGATTCTGTATCTGTCTCTCTGCCCCTCTCCTGCTCGTGCTCTGTCTCTCTCTTGAATATAAAATAAAACATTAAAAAAATTTTTTAAAAAAGGGGAGGCGCCTGAGTGGTGCAGTCGGTTAAGCATCCAACTCTTGATCTCAGCTCAGGTCATGATCTCACAGTTCAGGAGTTTGAGCCCTATGTCGTGCTCTGCGCTGACAGCATGGAGCCTGCTTGGGATTCCATCTTTCTCTCTCTCTCAGCCCCTCCCCTGCTCATGCTCTCTCCTGTCTCAAAATAAATAAATAAACTTAAAATTAAAAAAAAAAAAAGAATATCATGTTTTGTGAGACATCACCATAGATCATGCAGGTTAGGCCCTCCCAGCTACCATTCCAACCTTGCTGCACATTTTAGTAATTATGCAAGCCTCTGCCTGGCCCCTGTATTCTAGAATCTTCTCATCTCCATCAACACCAAGAAGCCCTATTCTATGGCAGCATCTCCTTCCATCAGTTTACGCCAACAGAGGGTAGATAGGTGTTACTCAGGTTGTCGATGATGCTGGTGTTCACCCCCTCACCAGTGTGTTCCTCTTTGCTCTAGGAACTGAAGTATATTCCAGGGCCTCCTGAGAGACATGGTCAGCTAGTGGGTGTTCTGGTCTGATACAATAGACCTATTCTGGCAAGCCATTTCTCTGAGCCTTTTGACCCCTTCCTTCATGGTTTGTCACAGCAGTTCTGATGGCTCTATTTTGTTTAATGCTTTTGCCAAGCTTCCAAGAGCCATCTCAGCAGCATATCAGAACCATCACTCAGGACTATTTCCAGGGCAATAAATCCTGTTATGGATTATTGAGCTTTATACTCTGCCTCCCTTGAACCAACTGCTTTTAATGCACTCCCAGGCATTAAAGGTGGGGAAAAAGAAGAGGGAGGGCTTTCTGGAAGAGCCTTGGAAAGGATTATTGGGGAACAATGTTGTGTGTAACATTGAAACATGATGTTTGCATGTAGCTTTATTGCTATTTATTCATTTAGTACATACTTTTTCTATATGGCAAGCACTGAGCTATTTTTAGTATGCACATGAGAAGTAGGTGGCAAGGTGGAGGTTCCCAGTTTGCAAACCAGCTCTTGCATTAACCAGCTGCTTGACCTTGGCAAGTCTCAAGATGGCAGATAGATTTCATCTCTCCTGCCAACTCCTATAAATTGGCACTGACTTCCTGGAACACTACTTTAGGGCTCAGGAGGAAGGAGCACCCAGCACAGTGGCTGGGGATGCAGACAGAGGAGCGGAAGTAGACCATTGCACCGGCCCTGACCATCTGAGCCTAATGTCTTCTCTTGAGGAAGGGAAATGGCAGCTGGTTACGTTTCAGGTATCGAATCAAGGTACCTAATCTCTAGCACCCGTGCTAGTCTGTAATTCTGTGTCCCGTACTCTCACCCAGGTCCCTCAGGACAAAGTCCTCTGCTGAAAGCCCTCAGTGGGAATTACTCGGCTCCCCTGATCGTCACTAGCTCAAGCAACACTGTGTACCTGCGCTGGTCATCTGACCACGCCTACAACCGGAAGGGCTTTAAGATTCGGTATTCAGGTGAGTAAAATATAAGGACTCATGAGAAGGGCTACAACCCCTGAGCCCTTGAAGTTGCTCACCCAAAACAGCCAAGTAAGCCATGGGCCACATCCTGGTCAATGGCAGAGATCCTACCCGGGGACTGGCAGCCTGTCTCCTCTGAACCTCTCTCACTACAGCTGCACAAATGTCCCTGGCGGTCTCCACCTCCCCTCTTTTGCCCTTTTCCCCACTTTAAACTCTTCCCTCTCTTCTTTTTGTACTTCCAGCCTATTGTGTCTTTTGGATAAGTTTATTATATATCATCTGATAATGCCTATGAGGTGATCCCATCCCTAACACTGTTGAAACATTAATAAAAGTTCCTAAAAACCGAGAAAGCCTAAGATGTGGGTCTCCACGTGGGAAATGTTAGGCAGCAAAGGATGGCCTATACTTTAAGTCCAGGAGGCTTTGTTCTGCTCTGCCAGCCAGAATCATAGGCAGAGGCAGGTCAGGGGCCAAGCCAGGCAGACGGTTGACCAGGGCCGCAATCTACAATGGAGCACAGAAATATCCCTGGAAATGTAATGATATGGAGAAAATGGAATTTATCCGAACTCTTATCATGGGGATTACTGTCTCTGGTTGGAAAGAAAACTTGATAAGCAGCCTGACGCCCATTTCGAAGGGGAGTGGGTCCATGAACTTCTGGCTGGGCTCTGCAAGCTTGGAGGCAGAAAAGAATTACTTGAGACCATGAGGAGTTCCACAGGTGTGGCTTCAGGAAAAAGCAAACCAGATGAAGCTGAGGAGAACCCAGAAGGAGAAGGTTCTTTACTGTCTCAGGGTCCATTTTCTCTGCAGACTGAACCCTAAATTCCTTTCCAGCCACACACACATGAGGAAGGGGCGCTTCCTGACCCCCAAGGCCAGTGACCAGCTCTGTCACAAACCAGCCAAATGATTCCTAGACAAGTCACTGAACCTCTTCAGGCTTCAGTTTCCTTATGATGAAAAAGGAACCTTAAGGTCCCTTAAGGGGCTGGCAGTTCCCAGCAGCTGCTTACACAAAGGAAAATATAGCATGTAGTTAGCAATGCACTGTGATGGATGCTAACCTAGGAACTAAAAGCCATTAAGGAGTTGCCCTTTCCTTGATGTTCTTAAAGACCAATCACAAAAACAAAACAAAAGCAAAAAACAAAAAAACAAACAAACAAAAAAGAGACCAAACCAAACAAAAACCAAACAATCACATGTTTGGTCACAACTGAGTCAGTTGTAATTGGAATACTCACTCACAGAAAATGACTTAAGTACATGGTGAAACAATTAGTACTTCATGAAAATACAGTAGGCTTGTATACTTTGTACACACATCCGACACTATGATCAAGTGTATTTTATAACTGAGATTCCTGTTCTTGACTGATGTAAACACATAGGTCCGATATACGCAGGACACAGGTGGCAAAGCAGGAGCAAGGAAGCACGTCTGGCCTAGAAGGGCGGTATTTAAAACACCATTTTCACCAGCAGAGGGATGTGGCCCTCAAATATGAGACCAGAGGACCTCGCCATGGGGTGGCTGTAGTAAGGGCCTTGGCACCTTCATCCTCCTGCGTCCCGTGCCTGCCTGGGAGACCTGGCCAGAGACTCTTAGAGCAAACAGAGGTACACGTTCCAAGTGTTCCTCTGGCCACCCTCATTCCCTGCCTCACAGAACTTCTTCTGTGGATCGCTGGCAGGAGTCTTTATGGTCAGCACCCTAAGGCCAGGATTTTTGACTATTTTCTTCACAGTGGTCTTCCCTGTACTTAGAACATCACCTGGCACATAATAGGTGCTCCACGTCTGTTTGTCAAATAAGTGAATGAAATCCCAGTTGAAGCCATGAAGGGGCTTCACTGAAGGGGAAACAGGACCGTGGATTTCATGTCCTGGATTGCCACGGCTCCCTCTCCCCCAACCCCCTACAACAGGAAGGAGAAGGACCATTTATTGAGCACCAAGTGCCCTGCACTGGGCTGGGGACTTTACAAACACAAACCCGTTTGAATTGTCCAAAAACCTATGAGGCAGGCATCTCAAATCCCAAAACATAGGTGAGGAAAGTGGAACTCAAAGAGCTTCAGTGAGATTTCTCAAGTCACAGAGCTAGAAAGGTCAGATACAGGACTCCAGAGTCCACACCCCTGCAGTCACACTCTTCTGGAACCAACCCCACTGGGGTCTATCTCCTGTGCCTCTTTGGGAGCTGACAGGATTTGAGAGCCTGAGCTCGGCTGCAAGATCAGTACTGCCTCTGGGCCACAAAGGGGACCCAGGGCTTCATGGTTTTTTCTCTTCTTTTCTTTTCTTTGGCTTTACTACACTGGCCATTTCTCAGTATCAGCCACTCAGATCTTCCTAAATAGCAGTGGGCCTGGCAGTGGCAGAGACAAGGAGATTGGTGAGGGAGAGGAAAGGGGAACAAAAGGGGCGGCACGTGCAGGAAAGAGCTCATCTATCTTCTGCTTGCACGTGGTCCCCTGAGCCTCTTCTTGTTGTTCAGCTCCCTACTGCAGCCTGCCCAGGGCTCCACTCCATGGCTTCCTTCTGGGCCAGACCAGCACCCAGCCCGGAGGCTCCATCCACTTTGGCTGCAACGCCGGCTACCGCTTGGTGGGACACAGCATGGCCATTTGTACCCGGCACCCCCAGGGCTACTACCTGTGGAGTGAAGCCATTCCTCTCTGTCAAGGTGAGGAGTACCTTGGAAAGGGGGTGCCCAGTGGCTCCGATCCTTCTCACATCACTTGGGTTTGTCCCAGGACCCATCACTTCCAAATATGGGTTTCCTCATTGATAATTCATTCTTTCAGCGAACATATATTGAGGGTCCATAATATCTCGAGCCCTGGGGATATACATATGCATAAAATAGTCTCAGGGTGTTCAGAACAATAAGGGAGAAGATACGTAGCCACATAAATGCAAAATGGCAGGGGAAGGAAGTGCTGTATCAGTAGTACAAACAGCATTGTGGGAGCCCAGAGGTCCGATGGGACCTACCTCCCTCTGGACAGCTAGGGAGGACTCCGAGAAGAGAGGATGTTTGGGCTTGGGCTCATAGAGCCGGTGGGGGTTGGGGCCAGGCATTAGCAAGGAAAATATTCTAGGCAACAGCAAGAGCATTTGCAAAACCTGGAGAGAGATCGATCACAAGATATGCAGAGCAACTTGGGCTGCCTGAAGCAGTAGGTCGGAGGAGGTGAGGGACAGAGGGAACCAGGGTGGAACAGCGACCATCACCATGTTCATTGTCAGCAGTCAAGCCCATGATATGTATCAGGTAGTCTGGCACATATGAAAGGGATGCATTGCCTTTCATAATTGGTGGGATTTGTTTTCCCTTAAAGCAATATAATTCAGACTAGAGATGGGGGGTGGGGCGGAAACTATGGATAATGCAAAACATTGCTGAAGGGGAGGTGGGTGGGGGGACGGGTTAAATTGGTGATGGGGATGAAGGAGGGCACATGTGGTGAGCACTGGGTGTTGCATGTAAGCGATGAATTACTAAATCCTACACCTGTAACTAATATTATATTACATATGTGAACCCACTGGAATTTAAATAAAAACTTGGCAGCAAAAAAAAAAAAATGACCTATAATCCCATCAGCTGAGATCACTGTGTAACATTTCAGCACATTTCCTTTGATCTTTTATATGTTGTTTACAAAAATGGCATCCTCAGTGCACAAAGCTCTTGATATTTTCTTAGCATCTGTCACATAATTAAATACACTTCCTCATCATTATTTCCCATGGTCGTGTAGCATCACGGAAAAACCGTCATTTATTAAGTATCATCCTCTTGTTGGTCATTTGAATTCCTGTATTGTTTGCTACTGTGAACAGTGCTGCTGTTAAAATCCTTAGAATCCCATCATTGTGAGCATCCATATTTATTTCTTAAAATAAATTCCCAGAAATGAGATTGTTGAACCATAACCTGTGCAGAATCTGCAGCTTTTGACATTTACTGCTCTCCAGAACGTTTGTCTTCGCTTCCACCAGCATGGGAAAGTTGTCTTTTCTGCCATAGTCTCAATATTATGTACTGCCTTAAAAAAAAAAAAAAGAAGAAAAACTTTGCCCATCATACTGACAAAAACAGGAAATCACACTGATGTTTGATTTTCCCGTGCTGTGGTTCCTAGTGTGGTGGCGTACTTTTTAGGGATCTGTCATCTCTGACCCTCTTGCCTGTGCCTGAGCTTTCTCAAACAGTGTGTTCCCAGAGAATGGACTGTCCACAAGTGGCAAATGTCATTTGGCTTTGGTCTCCATGTCTCCAGCCTTTCTTCTGAAGCTGCGGTGGGAACCTACCATGCCTCTCATATCTGTTTTCTTTTGCCACTTCCCCAAACTAAACCTCTCTAGGCTTCTGTGTACTCATCCCCATACTACTTTGTACCTGGCCCCATCCCCAGGCTTTCCACTGATGCCCTTCCACTCAGCCATTCCCCCTGAGCTCTCTGGAATCCTGGTTTCATGTCCAACCAGCATATACCTTTGGCCACTACCCAGAGGGCCGTCTTCGCTCTCCCCTCACAGAGACTAGCTCTCTTCTGAGAACACAGATTCTGGGGCCCTTTTAAGCACAGGGTGTTAATCCCCCATTCTCCACATAACCCAGGACCAGGAAAGGCCTGGCATTCTTCCAAACCATGACTTTCCACCAACAAATATATCTCACTAGAAATCCTATGCCTTCTGGGGCGCCTGGGTGGCTCAGTCGGTTAAGCGGCCAACTTCGGCTCAGGTCATGATCTCGCGGTCTGTGAGTTCGAGCCCCGCGTTTCAGCCTGTTTCAGATTCTGTGTCTCCCTCTCTCTGACCCTCCCCCATTCATGCTTTGTCTGTCTCTGTCTCAAAAATAAACGTTAAAAAAAAATTCAAAAAAAAGAAATCCTATGCCTTCTAATTAGCTTTCTCTCTCCTTCCCCAGGCCATTCTTTCCCTACGTAGTCTCTCCCTGAGAGATCGCATTCCACCACCAGCTTCCAATACTTGGTAATTCTGTCCCCACCTCTCCTACCCATAGGAAGTGTTCCTCCTACCTCAGAGTTTGTGGACCGTGTTTTGGCATGGAGATCAGGTCTCAGACTAGGAAGTTATCCTCTGTCATCTTAGTTATCCACAAGGGAAGAGCCGGACCGCAAGCAGTGAGAAGCAGCCGCCATCTACCTCCTTCACCTGCTGTCTCCAGACTGCCTGACTCCTCATGCAAAATATCAGTGGGGATCCAAGTATTTCTTCACAAAAAGTTCAAGGAAGCAGAGCAGTTCGTTGATCACAATTTGACTAACCTAGTACCACCAAAGGAGTTTAAAGTCTTGCTGTTTAGGCATTAAAAGAGCATCGGGGCACCTGGGTGGCTCAGCTGGTTAAGTGTCCGACTCTTAATTTTGGCTCAGGTCATGATTTCATGGTTTGTGAGTTCGAGCCCCACGTTGGGCTCTGTGTTGACAGTGCGGGGCCTGCTCAGCATGCTCTCTCTGCCCCTCCCCCATGCATGCACGCACGCGCACGGTCTCTCTCTTTCTCTCTCTCAAAGTAAATAAAAAAAGAGCTTCATATTCAAGTGCTCCTTATTTCTTCATTCCTCATGTTCTCCTCAGTTCCTCCTAATTTACTCATTCCTTCTGTTTTCCAGTCTTTGAAGCCTTCCATCTTGATATCCCAATCCCCCTGTCTCTGGACAATCCATCCTTCCCCATATCATAATGAAGCTCTGGCCCTGTATCTCTTATTGGTTCTAGTAGCACCGAGTATCACTGTTGGCCAATGTGGATGGGACCTTCCTCTACTTGACTTTTTCTGGGTCTGAATGAGGGAGGTCTGAGCTCTAGACTAGTTACAGAGGTGGGGATGGATGAGGAACAACAGTGCGTACTCTGATTAACTCCCCTCCATCTGTACTAACTCCTGAACTATCAAAGGGCAAACATAGTTTGTAAGTATTGATTTCTTTCAAAGACCACACAAGCTACTCCTACCTCAGTAATGTGTGTTCCTCCAATAAACGTAGTGTTGACCCTACTCCTTATAAAACAATGACCACAGCCATGTTGCTGCACACCTTGGTCTCCTGAGCCATCACCTTGAAATTCATTTCTTTGTCCTCTTGTGTTAGCACTGTCATTTTTATATCCCATATCTTACCCCTTCTTGGTTTTCACCCTCTTTCTGATAGAGTGTAGCCTTAAGTAAATTCCTCGTAAAGGGTTCTTGAGAAGGAAATTCTCTGAGTCTTTAAATGTCTGAAAATATCTTTATTTTTGCCCTCACATATGCGTGGTAGGTTGACCAGGCAAAATTCTCGGTTCCAAATCACTTCCTTCAGAAAAGCATTCCATTTGGACATCCATTGCTGCTGATAGGAAGTATGATGATTCTGATTCTCATTCCTTCTCAGGGATGTCCTGTTTTTTTCTCTCTCTGGGAACTTGGAGGAACTTGTCTTTTGTCTTCTGAAATTCCATGATGATGTATCTAAGAGTGGGTCTCTTTGCATCCTTTTGTCTCCCTTTCAATCTGAAGACTTGCATCTCTCCATCTGTGGGAATTTTTCATCTGTGACAGTTCCACCCTTCTGCTTTCTCTGATCTCTCTTTCTGGAACTCTGACCTGTTGGATGTTGGGCCTCCTGCACATTGACCTCCTGTGTTTTCAGTCCCCTTTTCTCATTTTCAGGTTCTGTCTGTTTGGTCTATATTCTGGGAAATTTCCTTTACTTTTAATCTCCAGCCTTTCTATTTAATACTTATTTTATCATATTTTTAAATTATTTTTTATTTTTTTATTTTAGAGAGAGAGAGAGAGAAAGTGAATGGGAGAGGGGCAGAGGGAGAGAGAGAGAGAGAGAGAGAAAGAGAGAGAGAGGGAGAGAATCTCAAGCAGGCTCCACTCAGCATGGAGTCCAAAGTGAGGCCCAATCCCATGATTCTGAGATCATGACTTGAGCTGAAATCAAGAGTCAGACACTCAACCATCTGAGCCACCGAGGCACCCCGACAATCACATTTTTAATTTAAGAGAGCTTTCCCTTGGTTTTTTTTTTTTTTTTTTTGGTTGTTGTTGTTGTTGTTCCTTTTTCAAAGCACTCTGTTCTCATTATATGAATACAATATGCCACCTTGACTTCTCAAGACACTGCTAATCAAACGTTTAAAGATTATGTATCGTCTATTTCCTGAACTGTGTCTGTTTCCTAAAGGAGAAGTCTATTTCCTTTTTTTTTCTATTTTTTTAACTTGTTTTATGTTTTTTTTTTTAATTTACATCCAAATTAGTTAGCATATAGTGCAACAATGATTTCAGGAGTAGATTCCTTAGTGCCCCTTACCCATTTAGCCCATCCCCCCTCCCACAACCCCTCCAGTAACCCTCAGTTTGTTCTCCATATTTATGAGTCTCTTCTGTTTTGTCCCCCTCCCTGTGTTTAAATTATTTTTGTTTCCCTTCCCTTATGTTCATCTGTTTTGTCTCTTAAAGTCCTCATATGAGTGAAGTCATATGATTTTTGTCTTTCTCTGACTAATTTCACTTAGCATAATACCCTCCAGTTCTGTCCATATAGTTGCAAATGGCAAGATTTCATTCTTTTTGATTGCTGAGTAATACTCCATTGTATATAGATACCACATTTTCTTTATCCATTCATCCATCGATGGACATTTGGGTTCTTTCCATACTTTGGCTATTGTTGATAGTGCTTCTATAAACATGGGGGTGCATGTGCCCCTTTGAAACAGCACACCTGTATCCTTTGGATAAATGCCTGGTAGTGCAACTGCTAGGTTGTAGGGTAGTTCTGTTTTTAGTTTTTTGAGGAACCTCCATACTGTTTTCCAGAGTGCCTGAACCAGCTTGCATTCCCACTTTTTTTCTATTTTTAATCTTATCTTTATGTCTTTCATGCTACTGGTTTTCTTCACATATATAGTGATCCTTGATCATTCATATTTTAAAGGAAAGTCTAGATTAATTTTTCCAGGTAGCAGATGTGGGCTACCTTTGTTGCGATTATATACAGATATCGTTACCCACTAGGTCTCTCACATGAATAAGAAGTTAAATTGAGTGTGTAGTAGAGATGAGCAAGCAGGGGGCAGATTTTAGGCTAAGAGCCCTTATATCCTCGAATTAAAAGAACTTTACTCTGGGATACCAACTCACACCTTAGCAGCCCTGATTCTTTCAAGGGAGTTCCTATTTTTTTCCTCTAGGAGGAAAGACAACCCTCTCTCCTTTATGTGGGGAACAGATGCCTGAATGCCTCTTCACTGGTTTTGTGGGAAAGGATGGAGGAGAACTGGTCTCACCTGCAGCTTCTCAGCTCCACTTCATTCTCAGCACACTTCTATCTACAATCCATCTTCCGAAGTTTTATTTTAAGTCTCCTCTGCTGCTGACCCTCCCATTTTGCTTTTTGTTATAGGCTCTTCTGCTTTACCAGTCTTTACTGTAATTTTATTAGGGCCTTGGGGGAGAGGAAAGATTAAAATATGTTCTCAGAATACCATCTTGAACCAGACATGCTCATGTTATTTTTTTTCTCTTTGCTAGCTCTTTCCTGCGGGCTTCCTGAGGCCCCTAAGAACGGAATGGTGTTTGGCAAAGAGTACACAGTGGGGACCAAGGCTGTGTACAGCTGCAGCAAAGGCTACCACCTCCAGGCAGGTGCCGAGGCCACAACAGAGTGTCTGGAGACAGGCCTTTGGAGCAACCACAATGTCCCCCCACAGTGTGTCCGTGAGTCCTTGGGCAGTGGAGATGGGCATAAGGAGGGGCTGGGTATGCAGCTAAAGAGATTCCTGCAAGGAGTGAGCTAAAAACCCCATAATGAGAGGAGCGCCTGGGTGGCTCAGTCAGTTAAGCATCCAACTCTCAATTTCGGCTCGGGTCATGATCTCACAGTTCGTGAGTTCGAGCTCTGCTGTGGGATCTGCACTGACAGTGCAGAGCCTGGTTGGGATTCTCTTTCTCCGTCTCTCTCTTCCCCTCTCTTGCTCACTCTCCATCTCTCTCTCTCAAAATAAATAAATAAACATTTTTAAAAAACATAATAAAAAAAAAAGCAGGTACTTGGAGACTGGGGATTCAGGGAGCAGAGACAGGTGGATAATGTCATCTACCAAGTTGGGCTTCCATTTGAAATTGCTCTCAAAACATTGATAGAACATTGCACGCTGAGATGTTTCCATAAACCATCACAGAATTTAGGAATAACTTGCTCCAGTTCCTTTTAGAAGGAAAAACTAGCAGAATAGTTGCACAAGTGTCCTTTCATCACAAAACTCTAAAATGTCAGAGGTACAGTTCAGCTTTCAGGCTGGAGTCACAAACTGGCAGCCTACTAGGTCATAACAAGTCTGAAGATACAAGCTTTTGCACTTTTGTTTGATTTTGTTTCTTTGGCCTGTGGTATGCTTTATGGAATTTTTCATTGCTTCCCAACATTTTAAAGTTGGGAGAGTTTACATAAAAATCCATAATTCTAGCTTCTGGTGAAAAATGAAGACCTGACCGAAGAGAACTTACAAGTTTCACATGTAACAATATGTACTGACTAACCTCCACCCACCACCCGTTTTTTTGTTTTGGGTGGGGGGGGGGTTTGGATCTGCCCACCCCAGTTTCCTGCATTCCCCACCCAGCCCATTTCATTCATTTAACAAACCTGCCTGGCAGCTGAAAATTCTTGAATTCATCATTACTGCATTACAGTCTCCCAGTCTCCAGCTCTGGAGTCTTGCCAGTGTCGTCCATAATTAATTAAATTAATTAATTAATCAATCAATCTTCCTCCCTGCCCCTTGTCTCCCCAGCTGTGACCTGTCCCGATGTCAGCAGCATCAGCGTGGAACATGGCCGATGGAGGCTCATCTTTGAGACACAGTACCAGTTCCAGGCCCAGCTGATGCTCATCTGTGACCCTGGCTACTACTACACTGGCCAAAGGGTCATCCGCTGTCAGGCCAATGGCAAATGGAGCCTTGGGAACTCTATGCCCACCTGCCAAAGTAAGCCCAGGACGGGATGGTGGGCAAGTTGGCCCAGTGCCTCCTACTTGAACTATACCATACATGGGGAAGGGGAGAAAGGAGGTATCACAAGGGATTGCAGTGTACCTCTTTTTGAACTCTCATCTAGAGTCAGGAGCTGGGGAGCTGCCTACTCCTTTAAGGAAGTACTTCTCCGCATCTTATTAAAAAGCTGCCTTTGTCCAGGAGAGCATCCACTAATTCACATATTCAACATTCACGCCAGGTATTATAGAAGTATGAAGATAAAAGGTTGTGACACCTACCGAAAAGAAGCTTATGGTCTGCTGGAGTGGCAGACAAAGTAAGGAAGCAATGCTTATGGGGTGTGAAAGACCCGTAACAGGAATGTGTATAGGAGGAACGGGTATAGCACAAGGGGCAGGCACCTAGGTGTGTCTGCCTTTCCTTCTGCATTGTTAGTTGTGTTTGTTGGTGTCTTCAAGACAGTTTCCAAGGTCAGGGTCCCTGGGGAAGCAACTCTGAGACAGAAGTTTATTATGGAGTACTGTTAGGATTACTGCCATCTTGTGTAAGGGAAGGGGAGGAAGAAGCCCTGGGAAGATGGTGAAGTTGAGCTCTGATGCACTATCAGTGAAGCCCTCAGCTGACCCCGCAGGGAGCTCTGAAGCTGGGATGGTCCTTCAGAACTGCCACAAGTTGGAGCAAGAGGCCTTTATGCCTACACAGTGACCAAACTTGGGGTACAGGATGCCCCAGGAAGAGGGCATGATCTAGATGGGAGGACTCTGCAGCCAAGGCTGTCTGAAGAGGGCTAGTAGCTGAGGGTCATTTACCAGCAGCTGGGGAGAGAAGTCCTTTGGTCCTAAGTGGGGGTCTAAGTGGCCCACCACAACACCCACTACAATAGGGATAGACTCATAATATTTACGTAATCAATACAGATGTGATAGAGGAAGTAGGTGTTTGTAACAGGGTAAAAGGAAATAGCTTGTCATTGAGCAGTAGAAAGTTTGCGATTGGGTGGGAGAAGGAGTGATATCCTCCCTACACTGATGATTCAAGTCACTGTTGTCTTTATGTATCCAAGTTTAGACCCCACCATGGACTATAACCATGTGTGTGGCAGAGCAGAAGTCACAAGGGTCTTAACAGCTTTATCACCATGAAGGATCTCACATTCAGTGTAGTCTTGGCCATCGGGCCTCATCTCACATGCCAGCCAGTGGCCATCTCCGGTGCCCTATTGAGAAGGAATAGGAGGCTTCTGCTGCACTCAGCAGAAAGGACAAGGGATTGATTGGTAGTGTCTGCCCTGGACACCAAGGACACCACAGAATCTCTGCCTCTAGTGTAGTGGTTCCTAACCAGGGTACATATCTGAACTGCCTGAAGAGTTTTTTCTTAGAAATGCACACGCCTGGACCTTATCTCTATAGATTGTGAGACGTAGGTCCAGAGTACAGCCTGGGCATTTTAAAATCTCCTCAGGTGTTTCTGGCCGCACTTCCAGTTGAGAATCACTGCTCCAGCTGTAACATCACGCAAGTCACTGCCATGTCTCACATTTGGCTCATGAGTCCCAATAAAGTTAAACAGGTCTCATCTTTGTCATTATTCTTACTACTCAGAAGAAGCCCGTGTCCCTCCCCTTCATGCTGGCTTTTCAGAGTACTTTGTGATTTCTTTTTTAGTCATCTCCTGTGGAGAGCTTCCCATCCCGCCCAGTGGGCACCGCATTGGAACACTGTCTGTCTATGGGGCGACGGCCATCTTCTCCTGCAATTCTGGATACACGCTGGTGGGCTCCAGGGTGCGGGAGTGCATGGCAAATGGGCTCTGGAGTGGCTCTGAAGTTCGCTGCCTTGGTGAGTGACCTCCCCAGATCTGTCCTCCTCATTTTTCTCTCCTCAAGGCAGGTTAGAGCTTTCTAAAGTTGATTGTAGTCTTTGAACAGCATCATTCTACCTATGGAATAAAATGCGTAATCCAAACACCAGCTATTGGGCATGCACCATGACTAAAACCCTGAACTTACTTCTCTTGGGGCACCCAAAAGAATGGGAAGAATTTCAAGTCTGATAAGACAAAGTTATATAGTAAGCAAATGACAAAAGCACAAAAACAACCTGGCTTACAAAGGACAAAGTTATGGTTTCCCCCACGGCTAATGCATTCTCTACCAAACCTTAGATTCTAAGGTTTTCTCTCCTCTCAATTCTTTCTTGGAAACCTCAAGTCCAAAGGAGAGTCTCAGCTACACACAGACCTGACAGCGTAGATTTGAATGTCTGTTCCAGACTGAACAGTGCTGCCCTCCCACTGTCTTAGGCTTCTTGTTAGGGATACAGTCATGAATTATTTCCATACAGATTCAAAGAATACCAGTGGAAATTCTAGGAATATACTCTACCCAAACCCCACTCAATAAAAGTAACCCACCTAGGTTAAGTTGTCTGTGTCTCTTGCCACTCAAGGAGAAGGAAAGGTGGGTTTAGCCAAATCACCTGTTTGTGCATAGTCATTTCCAACTCAACTCAGCTGGGCTTTGACTGCCTTAATGTAGACCAGGTGCCCTCCATTCAGTAGATGTTCAGTCGATGCTACCTGATGAAAAAAAGAGGGAGACGATCCCAGAGGCAGGGAACAGTGATCATTTCTAACCCACAGACAGATACAGAAACTACAGTTCAGAGATGGATGGCCTTTTGGGATTCAACCTTGGGATTTGGGGATGCCATTTCTGTCATGCTAGGATTCCTAAAGCCATTCCTGGATAGCTACTCTCAGAAGGAGGTGGAGAAAATAATGGGTGGCTGGGTCCTTGGTCCTCTTCCTCACCATCCATGTCTCCCCAACCCTGACCAAACCCCTACTCGTCTTGTATAAGCTCCTCTTCAATTTACACTCTTTCCTCATCTCCCACCAAAGCCGGACACTGTGGGACCCCTGAGCCCATCGTCAATGGACATATCAACGGGGAGAACTACAGCTACAGGGGCAGCGTGGTGTACCAGTGCGATGCCGGCTTCCGCCTGATCGGCATGTCTGTGCGCATCTGCCAGCAGGATCATCACTGGTCGGGCAAGACCCCTTTCTGTGTGCGTAAGTATGTTATCCGCTCTCCCTAGTCACGGGCTCAGACTCAACGTGGACTTTCTCCCTTGTCCTCTTGATTAGGTTAGCTGGAGGTTTTGCACGCTTGGGTACTTTTTTTCAAAGACCCAATCATTACATCTCTTGTTTTCAGTTTTCTGTATCATTAATTATTGCTTTTGTCTTCACCATTACCCTCCTTGTGGTTTCCTTTGGTTAACTTGTTTGTTCATTTTCTAGCTTTTGAGTAGCAAATCCAATTCATTTATTGTCATTCTTTCCATTTTTTACTGTTATTGATGTAAGTGCTTAAGGTTATAAAATTTCTTCCAATAACTGCTCTAATCAGATCCCATAGGTTATAATAATTAATGTTTGATTGCTGTTTAGAAATTCTATAATTTGGGTTATAACTTAATTTCTTCTTTCACTGAAAAAATTTTTAATAGTTGTTTTCTTTTAATTTCCAGGCAGAAGGGACTTTTTATTTTTATTTTGTTATTCATTTCTAATATTACTGCACTGTGTGTAATATTTCTACTTCATTGAATTTATCGATGCTCTCTTTATGGCCTAACATTTGATCAACTGTTATGAATGTTTCATGTGTATTTAAGAAGAAAGGGAATTAGGGTATAAAGCTCTGTATATAGTCATAAGGTGTGCCTTGATTATGTTGTCTGTACCTTACTGACTTTTGTCCACTTGACCTGTTTTGTTCCAAGAGGTGTGTCTCAAAGTTTTCTATTTTTAGTGGTCTTCTATCTTTTCTTGCATTCCCTGTAGTTTCTGCTACATAAAGGTAGTTGCTATGTTATTTGGTACATGCTCATTCAGAACTATTATATCTATTGCAAACTGTGATTTTAGCCTTTAAAATGTCTTCTGTCACTTTTAATAATTTGTAGTTCGACTGGCACTGGGCCTGATATAGGGCTTACGAGTCCTTCTTTCATCCTTTTTCCATTTGCCTGGTACACTTTGAGCCATCCCTGTATTTTAGCCTTTCTGAATCTTGTACACAGCAGAGAGTTGGGCCTTACCTTGTGAGCCCATTTGAAAACCATTTCCTTTAATAAGTTAGTTATACTCATTCACATATATTGCTGTGACTTACATGCTTGGTCTTATATCTGTCGGGTTTTATGTAACTATTGTGGGTAAGATATACTCAGGAATTTGTTTCTCTATATGATGTTTTCCTTACTCACCACCCCCCCACCCCATTTCTTTTGGTATTTAGGGAAGTTTGTAGGCTTTTATGCCCATTTCCTGTAGTCAGTGCACTGACATACCAGGATCCTTTTTCAGTTTGTTCACATTTACAATAGACTTTCTCTAGATCAATATCAGGCCATTCCCTGCTCCTCTCTTCTCTTTTCCGAACAGTCTTGCTTTCCACAAAGGCTTGCAACAGAAGCATGAGACACATTTTGCCTGGGTGGCACGTTTGTTTTTCCACTTACACATACTTTAAAGTTTATAGCATTCTCTGTCTTTTGGTTATGCTGCAGGCCTGGGCTTTCTACAGTTTTATTCGTTCTTCTTGTTAATCTGCATTTTTCTCGTTTTTTGGATGTAGATGACCACCATTCTTCTCAGCTGCCTAGAAGTAATTTGGAAAATTCTTCACTTTTTAAAGTTCCCTGAAGTGAGCCTTTATGTAAAGTGCAGGTTGTGTTGTTTAATTTTGTAATTCTTCTTCATTTGGCTCTTCCTATATGAGATGGAGCAGTACAATAATGAGACTTATTGAATGAGCAATGCATGAAAAATTAGTCTTAATAGCTGCTTAAGTATTAGGATTACACAAAGCAAGACCCATCTCTATTCAGTCACTCTTCCAGAGGAGTCTAAACTAAACATTTGGTTTCATCCAGAAGATGCAAATTCCAGTGCCTTCAAGGAATTGGCACAGAATGTACATGCAGAGATGTGGGTTATAAATAATAGGGAATGTTGGAGTCAGAAAATAAATGGAGAATGTCTGCCTAAAGATGTTTAATTTTAGAGCTGGTATGCACTGAAAAGCAGCGTAGTAAGGTATTTAGACACTTGGACCCAGGACCTAGATTGCCCGGATCCTACCCAGAATCCAGTACCTCTTGGACCAACCCCCATTTTATTCTGGAGTACAGAGATGTGGGGAGTACCTGGAGGAGGAAGAAAAGAGAAAAAGAACAAGCATTTATAAGTGATTACCCTGAGGTGGGCACTGTGTTAGCTGTCACCATGTGTAAATCCAAGGTTTCCATATTACTCTCCAAACCTTCTGGCAATCCCATATCTCCTCGGTTAGCTCTCTCATCCATCCCCAAACAGCTACTGCACAATTTACCTCTTCCCTGAACACCCACCCTCCACCTCCTCCGCCTACATTCGCAGCAGATAGCGAAGGCAGATAATGAACCTGGCCTGAAATCAGAGGAGTTGGTTTCAGAGCTCAGAGGAGCCACCTGGAAACAGTGCCCCCAAACAAGTCTCCCGACTGCTCTGAGGATGACAATAGTGCCTACCTCACAGGGTTGTGGGGACTAAATGAAATAATGCAGAGAGACCTCAATAATTATTAGCTGATTAGATAACCTCACTTTCTATTTTGCAGAGATGATAGAAGCCATCAAACAATAACTCCTTCTGCTTCCTGCTTCCCACCCACACATCTATTGTTCTCCCTTCCCTCCTACCTCTGTAGAAGAGTCTCTCTCTCCAGGCCCAAGGCTGTGCCCTCCATTGATTCTCAGATCCCCTCCCTCCTGCCTCCTTAGCGAACTTAATCTATTTTTAACTGTCTCCTCTTTACTGCTTACCTTTCCTTTCTATTAATTTCCCTCAAGCCCCTGTTAAGTGTTCAAGCTTCACAGAGACCTCTATTTTCCTTCCTAGTGGGGTGTTCTCCACCTCTTCTTTGCAGCCTGTACCAATCAGGGTCCCCAGAGAAACAGAGCTATCTGGGGTATCTGACACCTCTTGAGGCTCTCCCTGAGGCTTCTGGGACACTCCCACCCCCTGCTGGGCTTTATTTTTTCTACTTTGCTGACCACCCCTCGGTTCCTTTGCAGGTGCTTTCATGACCTGTCCTTCAAGAGGTGGTACCCCCAAAGGTTATACTACAAAACACTCTTCTCTCACTTTTATTAGTGGTCCTTAGCCTTTGAGAAGGGGCCTCGTGACCTTTTGTGAATCTGGAAGAGGGGTGAATCCTCTCCCAAGCACACTGCACCCACCCAATATTTTGCATATCATTTCCATGAGTTCAAAGACCCTGTGAAGATTGTCTCCCCTCTCCCACCACCTTGCTGATCTGGCAGGGTCCTGTTCATCCATGAGATCCAGTGTAGATGGCATGCTGTTTCCTCTGGGAACCCTCCTTAACCCACTCTCTCCCCTGTGGAGGATAGATGCCCCTCTTCTTTGTGGGCCTCTATCTCAGCACCAGCACACTGTGTTCTAACAGTCTGCTTCCCTGGACTGGGAAGTGGCTCCCTGAGGATGGAGACCATATCATATTCCTCCTTGTATATCATCAGAGCAGAGCAAGGTACCTAGCACATAGAAGGAATTCAGTAATGTTGAATGAAAAGTAAATGTCTGAATCTATTTTCAAGGCAAACCTATTAATGCAATTCAAAATCCTTACTTTAGAGATACAGAAAGTGAGCTCGGAGTGAATTGTCCAAAGTAAGGAAAGGGCAGAGCTGAGTAGTAAATCCTGGTCTGCTGGCCTCCATAGCCCACCCTCATCCTAGCACACCAGGCAGTCTCAAACCCCTGCAATCCACTAACACATGTGTCCTGCTCTGCTCGGCCCTCTCTGCTAGAGTCAGGGATACTACTGTTGAGATTTACATAAGAGAACTGACCCAGAATGATGCCAGAGTTGGCCACAGCAAAAACTGGGCCCCGCCTCCTGCCTGCTCTTGCTCCCCCATCTCCATTCACACCATCATGGTTTGGGGTGGGCTCTTTGTGGATCCAGTTGTTGGGGTAAGAAAACATTCCTCATGGTTTCTCAGCCTCAAAATCCAGAACCAAGAGAAAGAGCTGGCAAAAGCATCAACTGAGACTTCAGTCTGAAGAGACTAGGTAGGGTACCAGGCAGGTGCTACAGAGAACTAAGGGCTAAGGAGCAAAGCAGAAACCCTGGCACCCACGCATCCATGTGCTCACCGGTCTTCCAGTCAGCAAGTATTTATCAAGCTCCTCCTGTATGTCAGGCACTGGTCCCGACCCCAAGGATGTCGCAAGAAACAAATCAAAGAACCTGCCCCCATGGAGCTGACCTTGAGGTGGAGGGAGATAACAATGAACAAACAAAGAGCTGCATGTAGAGCATGTCCGTTACTGTGGAGAAAAGTGGAGAAGGCAAGGGGCCCGGGGAAGTGCTGGGGAGGTTGTTTATTGGGTCATAAGGGATGGCCTCACTGAAACGGTGACATTTGAGGGGAGACCTGAAGATGTGAGGGCAGGAGCCAACGGATGTTCTGGCAGAGGGGAAAGCAAGTGCTAAGGCTCTGAGGCAGTCACTTATTTTCAGGAGACCTCAGAGAGACCAGTGCCACTGCATGGAGGGATCAACTCCAGCTCCAGGAGCAAGGATGAAGCTGGGACAAAGTGGTGACCCTCGCACTCTGGGGCCAGGCCTTCGAGCACTGGGTTCTCCCCCACTGCCCTGCCTATTATTGAACAAATCACAAAATAAAATGGCCTGCAAGGATTCCAGAATATCACCTTTATTACTAATAAAGCCTATGTTGGAAGCCATAGTTTAAAGTAAAAGCCATACGGGATCTGCTAAAAAAAAAAAAAAAAGCAAACCCAGAATGGGGTGGATTCACACCATCAGAGGCAAGGCTGCAAGGACAGCACCTCCCCCGCCCCATTGTTGGGGAGAGCCTGTCTCCAGGGGAGCAGCAGAGAGCACTGCCACTCACAGGCGCCCGGTCCCAAGAGGAAGAGGGCAGAACTGGGCCAAGCATAACTGCTCATTCTTCCCAAATTGCACAGAGAAGGGCCAGAAATTACACGGATTGAACTCCCTTCATCTGGAAGGAGTAGAGGGGAAGGACTGTGCTCTCAACAGCTTTGGCTGAGCCACTGGTCTAGCATGGGGAGCAATCCCTCCATTCGGGTGTAGTTAGCATTGACTCTGGCTCTGTCAAGCTCAGCCAGGAAGTAGGTTGGGCCTGAATCCGCTGAGGGGTAGTCATCGCATCCAGTGATGGAGAGTGGGCATGGGGTATGACAGGGATAGAGGCAGAGAAAATGAGCAGGAC
This sequence comes from Panthera uncia, assembly GCF_023721935.1. NCBI lineage: Eukaryota > Metazoa > Chordata > Mammalia > Carnivora > Felidae > Panthera > Panthera uncia. The sequence goes on from NW_026057585.1 coordinate 79,637,908, forward strand.
TGACGACCCAGATAACAGAACTACAGTCCAGGCCTAATGCCTCATGGGGAGTCACAGAGTGATTTCTCTCAAGCTGTCCAAGCTACAGATGTGCCTTCAAGGAAGAAGGTATGTCCCCATGCTGATTTCAGGAAATAAAGGTTTACAGCTAAGAGACTATAGTTAGACTTAGGCCTGAACTTCACTCATGGGCATGAGAAATACCAGGTGAGAAAAAGGATGCACTTTAGGGGTATGGAATAATAGGAGGGCTTACCTATTTTCTGTTTTGGTTGCAGCAATTACCTGTGGACACCCAGGCAACCCAATCAACGGCCTCACTCAGGGCAACCAGTTTAACCTCAACGATGTGGTTAAGTTTGTTTGCAACCCTGGGTATATGGCTGAGGGGGCTGCTAGGTCCCAGTGCCTGGCCAGCGGGCAGTGGAGCGACACGCTGCCCACCTGCAGAAGTGAGTCACCATTCTTCTCCCACCTCACCCCCCGTACCGCTACCATCTGTGGGGGTGACCCCGCAGCACAGGCCAGTGGATTCAGTCCTGGTGTTATTTTGATTCGGATAGGGAAAACTGAGGGCAAAGAAGGCTCATAAATGAGGACTTTCTCATCCCCCAGATACAGCCATGTAAGATTTCATCATTGGTTATATAAGCAAAGCAAACAAGTTGCACTTTTCAAAACAGAAATGGAAAGCAGTCTTCTTGCTTACATTTCATAGAACAAATAACTCATCCTTATCATATAAAGCCCCATTCTTGACAAAAGAAAAAATCAGAAACTTAGAATGAAAAATAAAAAGCAAAGAGCATAGGGGTTGGAATGAAGCAGGGGGGAAGAAAAGAACCCAAGAAGCAGAGACTGAGCAGAGGATGTTCTGGCCTCATCTGGGCTACTTAAGAAATAGTTCCTAAAGCATTTCATGGCTGGTCACAATAGTAGGGGCAAATGGAGCTGCCTCATACCAGGAATAGCCTGGCAGACTCAGTGACGTCTGAGTGGAGTGTCAAAGCAGACAGAACGTGAACGACCCCAGCCCTGACATGGAGCTTGATCGAATCGCTATAGTCATGAGGACACAGTCTCTAGGAGGATGGCTCCTCATTGCAGTATGTGGGGGTGCACGGTGATTGGCTGTGCAGTGTGTCACAAGTCATTTGTAACTGATATTAAAGGACCAAAATTTTCAAATAAATGAAGATGCATCACAACTACCCCTAAAAATAACATCCCTCTCATAACATTTTAAGATGCCATTTTGAGTGAGAGAAAGTCTCAGAAAACACAGGGAAAACTTCCATAAGCTGGTGTTGGGCCTTCCTTCGATCATCTGTTCAGGCAGGAAAGAGTTTAGAACTTGGTTGCTTTGGGGTATTGTTATCCCACATCCCCTATCAAGAGCTGTGCTCCATCTCCCCAACATGAGATACAAATTCTCCTGTAACTGCAGCTCCTGCCCCCACAGGCCCCTGCCCAGAGTAACAAACTCAGGACCGGTCTCGGAATCAGAGGGCCAAGGTAAAATCTTAGAAGTCATGGCCTCCAGTCCTGCTCCCACCAGCCCATTGTCTACCCTGACAGAGTGGCCAGTCTAAAATGCAAATCTGATCAAGCCATTCCCTGTTTGAAATGCCTTCCCAGACTTCCCAATGCCCTTACAATGGCACTGTCCTGTGCCTCAGCCTCACCTCTGCACTGGGCCCTGGCCACACTGAACTTCTTCCTTACACGTGCCCTGTGCTCACTCGTCCTCAGGGCACTCCCACACAGTCTCCTCAAATGCGTTCTTCTCCATCCCACTTTGTCTGGATGACTTTTACCCAACCATCAAGAACCAGCTTAGGGGTGCCTGGGTGGCTCAGTCGGTTAAGCGTCCGACTTCACCTCAGGTCATGATCTCACGGTACATGAGTTCAAGCCCTGCATCGGGCTCTGTGCTGTCAGTTCAGAGCCTGGAGCTTGCTTCAGATTCTGTGTCTCCCTCTGTCTATGCCCCTTCCCCACTCACACTCTCTCTCTATCAAAAAATGAGTAAATGTTTTTAAAAATTTTAAAAAAAAAAAAGAACCCGCTTAAATGTCACCTTTTCTTGGAAGCCTTTCCTGCTCCACCTCCTACACTGGGCTAGATGCACTGCTTTGTGCTTCTAGAACATTCTCTGCTACCCCTATCAGAGCACTTATCAAACAAAATAATTGCTTGTTTGTCCTTTTCTCTCTAGACCAACAGTTCCCAACTGGGGATGATTTTACCCATCCTCTGCCCCAACAGGGGACAGATATCTAGAGATATTTTTCATTGTCACACCTGGAGGGTTTCTATTGGCATCTAGTGGGTAGAGGCCAGGGATGCTATTGAACATCCTACAATACATAGTTCTGCCCCCACAACAAAGAATTAGCAGCCAAAATGTCCACAGTGCCAAGGTGGAGAAATTCTACTCTCAATTGAAAATTCTGTGGTATCTTTACTGCCCAGCACACTGCTTGGCATTCGATATATGGCAATAAATAGTGAGAATCAATGCATGTTATGTATTTATTTTGTGACACCAGCCTCTCTGAGCCTCAGAGAAGTTCGTCAAAGGTGGAAATATCTTACATTTTAAAAACTTACCAAATATTTTTTAAAAATACCTATCCTGGGATGCCTGGGTGGCTCAGTGGGTTAAGTGTCCAACTCTTGATTTCAGCTCAGGTCATGATCTTACCATTCTTGAGATCAAGCCCCATGTAGGGCTCTGCACTGACAGCACGGAGCCTGTTTGGGATCCTCTCTCTCTCTCTCATTCTGTCCCTGCCCTTCCCCAGCTCCTGCGTGGTCTCTCTCTCTCTCTCAAAATAAACTTTAAATAAATAAATAAATAAATAAATAAATAAATAAAAATAAATTTAAAAAGTGGTTAAAACACTTTCCAAAAAAGACCAACCCCTGTTGGAGTCAGCTCAGCTGCATCTGTTCTACAACGATCAGCAGCCTTGCTGCACCAGGGATAGGGCACCCAGAGACAAGGGAGTCATGCCCTCAGGGGACTCATGTATTCAAACAACTCACCATCTAGGCTGATAAGGTCAGCAGTAGAGGTTTGTGCAAGGGAACACTGCCAGGGCAGAGGTTAACCAGTCTGGGAGGAGGTGGGAAGGCTTCTCCAGAGAGGTGAGTTTAGCAAGACGTGGAAGAATGAATCCCTTAACCAGGCTATCAAAGTCAGTGATCAGGAAGTACAGCAGCCTGAGGACCAGCTCACCCTCCCAGGCAGGATCGGCTTCGTGCTACCAATTTGTCTGGACATTTTGCCATACTGGGAATGCATGCCTGTTTGGACATGTGAATTCCCGTTTAGAAGCATAAGACAATCTTTGCATCCTGGTTTCTGTGTCTAATTGTCCCCTTTCATTACAGTCATCAACTGCACCGATCCTGGGCACCAAGAAAACAGCCTGCGTCAAGTCCATGCCAGCGGCCCGCACAGGTTCAGCTACGGCACCACTGTGTCTTACCAATGCAACCACGGCTTCTACCTCCTGGGCACCCCGGTGCTCAGCTGCCAGGGAGATGGCACATGGGACCGTCCCCGCCCCCAGTGTCTCTGTAAGTAGATGTCATCGACTCAAAGTGATCACCCATGCAGACTGACGGGATGGCCCATGTCCAAGTACATGTCCTCCTCGTGCGTGTGTGTGTGTGTGTGTTACATCACAATGACAGTCACTCTGTCTGCATCTTAGGCCCTGTTGGGTTAGTTTCTCACCAACTTATGCACTCTCTCTCTTCCTAGCTAGAGGACTTTCCTCTTTCTCTTTCCTCTTTGCTGCACTGCTATCCTCTTTAGCCCTCAGGGCGCTCTTCCTTCACAACAGACTGCCTGGCATGACACTGTCTCAAACCTTACCCCTTCCTTGCTTTTCCATAAAAATAACACATGAACCCCTTTCTTTTGAAGGACTGAAGCAGAAATGCCACAGACTCTGGAGGCAGATTGACTGAGATGTGAATTCTGGCTTTGCCCCTAAACAAGCTGTTTGGTTTGACAAAAGTCTATTAAGCTTTCAAGCCTCCATTTCTTCATCTATAAAAATGACCCTAATACCTATTCCATAGAGTTATTAAAGGGTTAAATTAGAAAAGCAGGGGGCATCTGGGTGGCCCAGTCAGTTGAGCATCAGACTCTTGATTTCAGCCTAGATCATGATCTCATGGTTATGGGATTGAGCTCAACATCAGGCTCCACACTGGGCATGGAGCCTGCTTAGGATTCTGTCTCTCTCTCTCTCTGTCTCTGCCCCTCCCCCCGCTCATGCTTTCATTCTCTCTAAAAAAAAAAAAATAGAAAAGCCATAAAAAGTGCCTAGTATAGTATCTGTTACATCTCCATCAACAATGACTGCATAATTATTATTAGAAAAAATATATGGGAACAACATGCTAAAAATGGTGGGAGAGAGAGGGGAGGTGCTCGGAACCCTGATACTCGGTTACTAACCTCACACATCCACATGAGGAAACTGTCCCTTGACCTCCTGCTCTCTCCTCTTGTTCCTGCAGGTGAATCTCCACTACCCCTATATCCCTGGGAACCATTAATCTACCTTCTATCTAAATATTTGCCTATTCCGGGCATTCCATATAAATATACATGTGGCCTTGTGTGTGTGGCTCCTTCCGCTTACCTTAAGGTTTTCAAAGTTCATCCATGTTGCAGCACGTATCAGTGCTTCATTCTTTTTTATGGCCAAATACCATTCTAGTGTATGGGTATACTATAGTTATTTATCCATTCATCCGTTGATGGACATTGGAGTTCTTTCCACTTTTGAGCTATTATGAATAATATTGCTGCACACATTTATGCCTGGGTCTTTGTGTGAACATATGTTGTCAGTTCTTTGGGGCATATACCTAAGAGTGGAATTGCTGGGCCAATTATATAGTAACTCCATGTTTAACTTTTTGAGGTTAACTGTTTTCCAAAGTGACCGCACCATCTTACATCCCCACCAGCAGGGTAGGAAGGTTCCAATTTCTCTACACCCTCACCTCCACTTGTTATGTCCATCTTTTTCATTATAGCCATGCTAGTGGGTATTAAAGTGGAATCTCATTGTGGTTTTGATTTGCGTCTCCCTAATGACTAATGATGTCATTAGAAGCATCTTTTTATGTGCTTCTTGGCCATTTGTATCTCTTCTTTAGAGAAACTTCTATTTAAGTTCTTTACCCACTTTTAAATCTGATTGTTTGTCTTTGTATTACTGAGTTTTAGCAGTTCTTTATATATTCTGAATACTATACCCCTATCAGATGTATCATTTGCAAACTTCTCCCTTTCTGTGGATTATCTTCTTACTTCTGGATAATGTCCTCCAGTGCATGAAAATTTTTAGTTTTAATGAAATCCAACTTATGTATTTTTTTCTTTTGTTGCTTGTGCTTTTGGTGGTATATTTAAGAAACCATTGCTTAATCCAGTGTAATATAATAGTCCAAGATCATATCATCTGTGAATAGATATAGTTTTATTTCTTCCTTTCCAATCTGGATGCCTTTTATTTCTTTTTCTTACTTAATTGCCCTAGCAAGAATTTCCAAGACAATGTTGAACAGAAGTGGCAAAACAGGCATCCTTCCCTTGTTCCTAGTCTTTGGAGAAAAGCTTTCAGTTTTTCACCATTAAGTATAATGTTAGCTGTAAAGTTTATGTAAATTCCCTTTAGGGGTGAGGAATTTCCCTTCTACTCCTAGTTTATTGAAAATTTTTAGCGTGAAACAGTGTTGGATTTTGTCAAATGGTTTTTCTGCATCTATTGAGATTTCCCCTCTTCATTGTATTAATATGGTATATGACACTGATTGATTTTCAGATGTTGAACTACTCTTGTGTTCCAAAAACAAATCACACTTGGCCATAGTATAATACATTTAATATGCTGCTGGATTTGGTTTACTAGTATTTTGTTGAGGATTTTTGCAGCTATGTTCATAAGGGATATTGGTCTATAGTTTCCTTTCTTTGTGATGTCTTTGGATCAGGGTGATGTTGGCTTCATAAAGTGAGTCAGGAAACATCCTTCTCCTTATGTTTTCAGAAATAGAAAGATTAGCGCTATTTCTTCTTTAAAAATTTGATATAATTCAGCAGTGAAATCATCTAGTCCTGGGCTTTTCTTTGAAAGTTTTTTGATTATTGTTTGGTTCCATTTATTTGCTATAACTCTATTCAGATATTCCATTTCTTCTTCAGTGAGTTTTGGTAGTTTGTGAACATTTAAGAATTTGTCCATTTTTGGAGCGCCTGGGTGGCTTAGTCAGTTAAACATCTGACTTTGGCTCGGGTCACGATCTCATGGTCTGTGGGTTCGAGCCCTGTGTCAGGCTCTGTGCTGACAGCTCACAGCCTGGAGCCTGCTTCGGATTCTGTGTCTCCCTCTTTCTCTCTCTGCTCTTACCCTGCTCACACTCTGTTTGTCTCTCAAAAAAAAATAAAATAAATTAAAAAAAAAAGAATTTGTCCATTTCATCTGAATTATCTGATTTGTTTGCATACGATTGTTCATGTTCATAGTTTTGGTTTTTTTCCTCTATTTTCTATTTCATTTATCTCTGCTACTATCTTTATTATTTCCTTTCTTCTGTTTGCTTTTAGTTTAATTTGCTTGTCTTTTTCTAATTTATTAAGGGGAAAGGTTGGTTTGTTGGTTTGAGATCTCTTCTTTTTAATGTAGGCATTTGCAGTTATAAATTTCTCTCTGAACACTGCTATCACTACATCTCATGAGTTTTGGTATGTTCTGTTTTCATTTTTGTTCACCTCAAACTATTTTCTAATTATTCTTCTGATTTCTTCTTTGACTTATTGGTTATTTAGGAGTGGTTTTTTAATTTCCGTATGTTTGTAAATTTTTCAAATTTCCTTCCATTCTTGATCTTTAATTTCATCACATTGTGGTTGGAGAACATACTTCGTATGATTTCAATCTTTTTAAATTTATGGAGACTTATTTTATAGCTTCACACATGGTCTAACCTAGAGAACATTTCATGTGCACTTGAAAAGAGCATTTATTCTGCTGTTACTACAGGGAGTGTTCCTAGATGATTGTGAGGTCTAGTTGGTTTATAATGTTGGTCACCATATTTCCTTGTAGATCTTTGTCTTGTTCTATGGGGTGGTGAAATCTCATACTATTATTGTTGACTTATCTATTTCTCCTTTCAATTCTGTTATTTTTTGTTTCATGTATTTGGGATCTCTGTTAGGTGTGTATATGTTTATAATTGTTTTATCTTATTGATGGATTGATCCTTTTATCAATATAAAATTTTCTGTGTTCTTTCTGTGTTTAATGACAATTTTTGCCTCAGAGTCTATCCTATCTGATAATATCAGATAGCTGGTCTGGATAGCCATACCAGCCTCTGTTTAGTCTCTGTATGTACAGTATATCTTTTCCCATCTTTTACTCTCAGTCCATTTGCATCTTTGAGTCTAAAGGATGTCTCTTTTAGACAGCATGTAGTTGGATCATGTTTTTTATTCATTTGCTAATATCTGCCTTTTATGTATTTAATCAACATTTAGTGTAATTATTGATAAGGTAGGCTTTATATCACCCATTTTGCTATTTGTTTCCTGTGTATCTTATGGTTTTGTGTTTTTTGGCTTTTGAGTTTGGAGAGATTTTTTGGTTCTTTGTTCTATTGCTGTTTTCTTTTTCATTAAATAGATCTTTTCTAATTTAACATTTTAATTTCTTTGTTATTCACTGTGTGTTTCTTAACTCATTTTCTTAGTGGTTACTCTGGAAATTACAATTAACATCTTAACTTATAACAACATAGTTTGTAATAACACTAACTTAATTTCAGTTGTATGCAGAAGATTTGCTCCTACAAAGCTCCCTTACCTCCCTCTCCTTTGTGCTGTTATTGTTATACAAATTACACCTTTAGACATTGTATGCTTATCAATACATATTTCCAATTATTGCTTCGTGCCATTTCTCAGACAGAAGAAGAAAGATTACAGACAAACAAAAAAACACTTATTCTGCAGTTTATATTTACCTATGTAGTTACTTTTACCTGTTTTAGGATTTTTTAGTTCTTCATGTGACTTCAGTCCTTTCATTTCAGTCTTCCTGTAGAATTTCTTTATAATTTAGAATTTCTTTCTAGGTTTGCTAGTGATGCATTCTCATACTCAGTGTTTGTTCATCCAGAAATTTGTTAATTCCACTTCATGTTTGAAGGATAGTTTTGCTAGCTATAGAATTCTTGGTTGAAAGTATTTTTTTATCACTTTAAACATGTCATATTACTGATATATTTAGGCTTAAATCTACCATCTTATTTTGTGTTTTTTGTTTGTCCTACTCAGTTTCTTTTTTCTCTTTTTTTTATCGGATTAACAACTGTTATAATTCCATTTTTTCTTCTTTACTAATAAGTAAGTTATACACTCTACATTTTAATGGCTATGTTAGAAATTATAACAGGAACAACTTCACTTACCAAAGTCTAAAGTTAATATTTTCCTCTTCTTCCTATATCATACAAGAACATTAGGACTCTTTAACTCCATATGTTTTTCTGGCTTTTACATTATTGTTTTCTTATATCTTAATTGTGCCTTGTTTTTTATTTATTTATTTTTTATTTTTTGTGCCTTGTTTTTTAAAACCCACAATGTATTATTGTTGTTGTCATGTGCAATTATTGTTTACTCAGATTTAGCCGCATATTTGCCACTTTCTTTGCTTTTCATTTCTTCTTATACCTTGTCCTTCCTCATGGGATCATTTTCCTGCTATGTGAAGAACATTCAATAGAATCTTACTTAATGAAGATATGCTGGTGGCAAACACTGTCAGTTTTTGTTTGTCTATAATACATTTATTTGTCCCTCATTTTTGTTTTTTTTTTTATTTTTTTTTTAATTTTTTTTTCAACGTTTTTTATTTATTTTTGGGACAGAGAGAGACAGAGCATGAATGGGGGAGGGGCAGAGAGAGAGGGAGACACAGAATCGGAAACAGGCTCCAGGCTCCGAGCCATCAGCCCAGAGCCTGACGCGGGGCTCGAACTCACGGACCGCGAGATCGCGACCTGGCTGAAGTCGGACGCTTAACCGACTGCGCCACCCAGGCGCCCCTGTCCCTCATTTTTGAAAGATATTTCCGGTAGATTTAGAAATCCAAGCTGTAGCTATTTTCTTTCAGCCCATTAAAGAAATTTCTCTAATACCTTCTGACCTCTTTTATTGCTACAGAGAAGTCAGCTATCAGTCTTTCACTCCTTTGAAAAGTCTGTCTCTGTCTTTGGTGTCCTGCATTTTCCCTAGTTATTAAATGATAATTTAGCTGGATCAAAGTCCACATTGACACATTTCCCTTAGTGCACTCTGCTGGCATTTATTATTAATCAGAAGTCTGCTTTCAATCTAATCATTGTACTTTTTAGGTAGCCTTATTATTTTTTTACCTAACTGACTTTAAGATCCTTTCTTTCTTGTTGGCATTCTGAATTTTTTTACACTGTGTTTAGGTATTTTATTTATCCTTCCTAGGATTCATTAGGCTTCCTAGATATTTTTTGACATCTGGGGAATTCTCAGCTATCAGTTCTATATTGTCACCCCTCATTCTCTTCTTTCACTACTTCTGGGTCTCCAAATTAGACCTTCTTGTGTGATTCTCTGTGTGTCTGAAATTCTCATTCATATTGTTGATCTCTGATAGATTTCCCCAGGTCTCTCCACGTTAGTATTTTACACTAATATTATCTTTTATTTAGGTTGAACTAATTTAAAGTTGAGCTAAAATTCTGTTCTGGATAATCAACTATCACTGGGCTTGGTGGGCTTTCCCCGTCTACCTATAGACTTAAGGAAACTTCACTACCTATAAGATCCCAAGTGACTTTAAGTGAAACCATTTTCACTGATATTGCATGATTATCATGACATTATATTAGTGGGCTAACTAAATTTTTACTTCTGGAAGACCAAGTTACCTGTGAATAGGCTTGTGGAAAATTGTGGAGTACCTTATATATCCCCTAATCAACCCAGTCAATGAAAATCAACGGTTCCTGCCAGGTTAAGGCAAACTGTTTTAATTGGTATGGATGTGCAGGGACCAAGGAAAATGCATGACCCGGGTCTATAGCATATGCTACTTCCCTGATAAAGTGCTTTAGAAAACAGTGGAAGTGCCAGAGGCTGGCCGGCCATTACTACAACTTTCATACAACTTTCAACCCACATGGTGTCCTTCTGCTGTAGGACCTAGCATAGTCTATTAATTGCTGATTTGTATTATTGTCTTTGCTGAATTACAATTTATGCTTTTTTCTCAATCCCCTGTTATATATGTATTCTGTGTAATGCAAGAAAATTTGCTACTATTAGCAGTGCTAAATATCTGTCTTACCAATTTTTATGTACACATTTAAACTTACTTGCAGCTAGGGAAAAAAATAAAAATAAACTTATTTGCAGTTAGAAACTAAACAGCCACTGCAGTGTATCCCATTTGGACACGGGCATGAACATTGAAAACATTTTTAAATGCTTTTATATTTGACAAACTGAGAAATACAACAGCTGTTATTCACCTTCTCTTTTGTTCTTCACCTCCCCGATTTGAATGCAAATATACAGTGAATATAAGTTGTTCCTCTTTATTATCTTACATCCTTTCTTGATTTTCCTTACCCACAGCAGCTGAATGGTATTGACAGTGCTTTATTTTTTGTCACATTTTTATGGTTGACTTTTTCCTCCTTTAAAAGAATAAACCATAGGAAAGGAATAAAACAATAGAGTATATTCTGGTTACTAATTTTACAGATACCCAAGTAGCCTAGATCAAGCCAATGACAAAAAAAAATAATATCAGGCATTGCATATACTGTTTCAGAGATTATATTAGATATTACCATAATTTAACACTGTCCTCAAATTAGCCAAAGAAATATTTTAAAGCCAAATAAGAACATCAGAAAAACAGCCAGCCAACTGCAATCACAGAAATCATTAGGAATAGCCAACGTATATGTGTTCATCAATAAACATGAGAAAAAATGTTATCAGTGTTATTCATAAAAGCCTCAAATGGGAAACAACCCAAATGTCTATCAACAAGAAATGGATGAAAAAATGCAGTATATTCACGCAGTGATAGAGCAGTCAACCTTGAAGATGGTCCCAATGACCCCCACCTGCTGGTGTTCTTGCCTTTACATAATATCCTCCTACACTGTACCAGGGTTAGTCTGTGTCAGCTGGTGGTGTGTGACTCACAAAGCTCTATCATAAAAGACATTTCTATCTCCAACTTGCTCTCTTGGATCAGTCACTCTCAGGGGAAGCCAGTCAAGCCTTCAGATGACTGCAGCCACAGCCAACATCTTATCTACAAACTCATGGAGAATCTTGAGCCAGAACCATCCAGCTAAGCCACTCCTAAATTCCTGACCCACAGAAACCATGAGTGATAGTAAATGTTTATTGGAACAATTTGTTACACAGCAAATAATACAAATGGTATATAGCAGGGATTAGCAAACTTGGCTCATGGACCAAATCCAACCTGTGGCTAAGACATAAGAATTTTTTTTTTTTTAGAGCAATGTGGAAAAAAACAAGAAACAAAGAAGAGTATGCAACAGAGACTACGTGTAGTCCTCAAAGCCTAAGATATTTACTCTCCGGCCTCTTACAGAAAAAGTTTGCTAACTCCTGGTATATTGCAGTGATAATGAAAGACGTACTGCTAAACATAGCATCGATGAATATCATAGACATAATGTTTAGTAAAAGAAGCCAAATACAAAAGAATATTTACCATATGGTTCCACTTATAAATTCCACTTATAAATTCAAAAATAGGCAAGCTAAATAATGGTGTATGAAGTCAAGATGGTGGCTTACTTTGGGGAGGAGGAGGTAGATAGAAGGCATGAAGGAGCTTCTGAGGTGCTGGTGATATTCCATTTCCTGATATGAATGGTGGTTACCTGGGTGTATTTGCTTTGTGACAATTCACTAACCTATATGCTTATGCTTACTGTGTTTTTCTTTTATGTATGTATGTTTTATTTCCATTTAAAATGAGTTTATTTGAAAAATCATTAGAGAATTTAAATTGGACAATTAATAGAAATCCAGAAATTTCTAATAAACTGTCATAAAATCATTTAAATTATAACTAGAGACTCCATTCCTTGCAGAAGGACAGAATGCATTCATATTATTAAAATAGTATTGCAGAAATATGGCCTTTTGTAGCAACAAGGATGGAACTACAGAGTGTTATGCTAAGTGAAATAAGTCATGCAAAGAAAGACAGACAGATACCATATGTTTTCACTCTTATGTGGATCCTGAGAAACTTAACAGAAGACCATGGGGGAGGGGAAGGAAAAGAAAAAAGGTTAGAGAGGGAGGGAGCCAAAACATAAGAGACTCTTAAAAACTGAGAACAAACTGAGGGTTGATGGGGGGTGGGAGGGCGGGGAGGGTGGGTAATGGGTATTGAGGAGGGCACCTGTTGGAATGAGCACTGGGTGTTGTATGGAAACCAATTTGACAATAAATTTCATATTTAAAAGATAAAAAATAATAAAATAAAAAAATAAAATAAAATAAAATAAAATAAAAATAGTATTGCAGAAGAGAGTTAATTATGGTACTTAAGAATGTGACCTCTGGAGTCAATTTGCCTGGTTTTAAGAACTAATTCTACCATTGAATAGGTCTGTGACTTTGGGTAAGTTATTTTTCTTCCCCATGCCTCATTTTCCTCATCAGTGAGATTGAGATTAAAATAGTGCCTACCTTATAGGGCTATCTTAAGGATAAATAGATATATCAGTTATGTATTGCTGTGTAACAAACATCTCAAAACTTAGTGCCTTCAAATACCAAATGTTTATATTTTCTTACAGTGATATAAGTCTAGAATTCAAGGCTTAGCAGGTGGATTAGTCAGAGTTCTGCAGAGAAATAGAACCAGTAAGCAATGGGAGATTATACAGATACAGATACAGATACAGGTTTAAGGGGGTGTAGATAGATCTATGTTTTTATCTATTGTTTCACACAATTATGGAGGCTGAGAAGTCTCAAGATCTGCATTTGGCAAACTAGAGACCCAGGAGAGCAGACGGTAGTCAGAGTTTGAAAACCCAAGAAGCAGGAGAGCCAATAGTATAAATTTTAATCCAAGTCTGAGTCCAAAGATAGGCAAAGACTGATGTCCCAGCTCAAAGACAGACAGAAAAAGAGAATTCTCTCTTACTCTGCCTTTTTGTTCTATTCAGGCCTTCAAGAGCTTGGTATCAAAGAGGGCACTTGTGATAAGCACTGGGTGTTATATGTAAGTGATGAACCACTAAATTCTACCTCCTGAAACTAATAGTACACTGTATGTTAACTAACTAGAATTTAAATAAAAACTTGAAACATAAAAAAAGAGATAGATTGGATGAGGCCCACTCACAAGTGGGGAGGGCTGTCTACTTTACTCAGTGTGCCTATTCAAATGTTAATCTCATTCAAACCCCCTCTCAGAATAATGTTTGGCAAAATATCTGAGCATCATGTGGCCCAGTCAATTTCACACAATGACATAAAATGAACCATCACAGCAGGGTTGGCTCATCTGTGCCCCACTGGCTCAATTAGGACTAGAGAGTCCAAGATGGCCTCACCTACATCTTTGGGGCTTTGTGCCGACTCTTCTCCTCCCTGTGGCCTCTGTCCATGTGGCTACTCTCTCTAGCAGGATGGTTTAGTCTTCTTTGCTTGGAGGCTGAGTTTTTAGAGCAAAAGAGGAAGCTATAAGATTTTGATTCAAGGGCAGAGGAAATAATAGGTATAAGTGGGAGGAGTAGGATGCATGCACACGGAAGGAAAAAAATTGTTGGTGGCCATCTTTGCAGACAGTGTGCCACAGCCAGCCTTTGGCCACCAAGATTCGTATTCTTCCCACATGCAATATACAGCCCCTACCCTCAAGACTTCCAAAGTCATATCCATTTAATTATAATTTAATATATAATCCACAATTATATATTGTGTAACAAATCACCCCAAAGTGTAGCAGCTTAATGCAACAACCATTGTATCACTTCTGGTTGGCAATTCAAGCAGAGTTTACTGGAGACAGCACATCTAGCTACTGAGGCTCAACTAGACCTAAAGATCCAAGATGGAAACTTGTCAGGAAACATGGTCCCAGCTGTCACCTGGGGCATTGTGGTTGTTCTCCATATGGCCCCTGTCTCCATGTAATTTTTTATCATTCAGTAGTGTAAGCCAGACTTCCTTACATCATGGCAGCTGTATTCCAAGAAAATGAAGGCAGAAGCTGCCAGTCCTCCTAATCCACAATATCATTTCTACCACATTCCAGTGGCCAAAGCAAGTCACAGGCCAGCCTAGATTCAAGGGGAGGGGAAATGGACTCCATGCCTGATGGAAGGAATTTTAAGCAGTAGTCTCTGCAGATAATCTATAGACTGGGACACCTGGGTGACTCAGTCAGTTAAGCATCCAACCTCAGCTCAGGTCATGATCCCACAGTTTCTGGGTTCAAACCCCATGTTGGGCTCTATGCTGATCGCTCAGAGCCTGGAGCCTGCTTTGGATTCTGTGTCTCCCTCTCTCTTTGCCCATCCCCTGCTCATTCTCTCTCTCTCTCTCTCTCTCTCTCTCAAAAGTAAACACTAGATAGATAGATAAATAGATCATAGGCACTTAGAATAGGACTTGAAACACACCAAGACCACAACGAGAAATAAAGATACCCATGACCTATTCATGCCATCCCTGTGTATGGCCAAAATTCCATCATCAGGGACGTCACTGGCCCAACTCACATTTTATCCTTTGGTCACCTGTCTGGTTCATCATATATGCTGTGACCTATGCCCTTTTTGGGTACAAGCAATGACTACAAGGATCTCCTACCCTACCACAAAGTTTAGTCCATCCGAGTCATTGTCATCTCTTCTTGAACTACTGCAGCAGCTCCCTCTTTCTTGCCACACACTGGAATGTTTCCTACATTATAGCTGGAATGATCTTGTTAAAGTATAAGTAAAATCACATCACTCCAGTGGTGTCCCATCATGCTTATAATAAAATCTGAATTCTATGAGATGATCTGGTTCCTAGCAACCTCTCCAAACATGTCCTCCATTCTTTCTTTGCTCAGTTCATTCTGCATCTCTGGCTTTCTTGCTGTTCCTCAAAAACACTAAGCTCATTGTGCCGCTGGGCCTTTACCCCTAATGTTCCTTCCCTCAGAATACTCTTCCCACATATCTTGCATGACAGACCTCTTTAGATCATTCAAATCACTGTTCAAATGACACTTTCTCAGAGAGATCTTCCTTGATCACCTTACTCAAAAATAGCACTCAGTCTACCCCTGAATATCTTTTTCCTGATGGAGCTTTGTTTCTCTTCATAACACTCCTAGAATTACATATTTAATTATTTGTAGTCTCTTTTTTCCACTAGAATATAATTTCCATGAGAGCATAGAAATTCTTCTCCCAAACACATAAAATAGAGCCTAATGCATAATAGGCACTCAATAAATATGTGTTGAGTAAATGAAAGAACCTGGTATCAACTTATGGCAAGAACAATGGGAAGCAAACCCAGTGACATTGACAGCATTGCCCTGCCCTGTCCTGTACATCTCAATTCTGGTATTCTAATCTTTCTTTTTTAATTGACGTATAATTGACATACAACATAATATTAGTTTTGGGTATACAACATAATGATTTGATACTTGTATACATTTGTGAAGTGATCACCACAATAGGTCTAATAAACATCCCTCACCATACATAGCTATAGAATTTTGTTTCTTGTGAGAACTTTTAAGGTCCAGTTCCTTAGCAACTTTCAAATATGCAATACAGTATTATTAACCATAGTCACTATGCTGAACATTACATCCCATGACTTATTTATGTTACAACTGGAAGTTTGTACCTTTTGACCTCCTTCACCCATTTGGCCCGCCTCCTACCCGCTGCCTCTGGCAACCACCAATCTATCCTCTGTATCTAAAAGCTCATTGTTTGGGGGGTTTTTTTGATTCCACATATAAGTGAGATCATATGGTAATTGTTTTTCCCTGGCTGACTTATTTCACTTAGTATAATGCCCTTGCAGTCCATTCATGTTGCCACAAATGACAAGTTTCATTCTTTTTATGGCTATATAATATTCTGTTGTATTTATACACAACATCTTCTTTATCCATTCATTTGTCAGTAGACAGGTTGCTTCCATATTTTGGCTACTGTAAATAATGCTGCAGTGAACATGGGGTGCATGTATCTTTTCAGGCTAGTGTTTTCATTTTCTTCAGATAATCTGGTATTCTAATCTTATCACTGGTGTTCAGTTACAATTTGGTGTCTCAGGAGAGGGAGCTTGCAGACCGAAGGGGACAAATTGGAGACAATTGATGTGGGCATCTGTAAGATGCAGTTGGAAAAGGACTAGAACTGGCCCTTATTCTGGAAACTATAGCCAATGCAGACAGTCGTAGGGTGACAGATCATCTGTTCTGTCTTATGTTTACTATGTGTGCCACCCTGCTGCCAGAGACACCTTGGGTATGTCCTACGGCAGTGAGGAAATAGAGAGTGGTGAGCACAAGAGGCAAAGAAGAAAGGAAATATATTATTGCATACCTGCTACATGCTGAGCAGTCTCCCACCTATTATCTTATTGAATTCATAAAAAAAACAGTATTACTCTTCATTTCACAGATATGGAAAATGTATGGCAAATTGAGTAGGCATTGTCTGCTGATGCCAGGTAGGTGTGCCAGCAGGAAGCAAACTTCAATAGATACCCAAGGTTTCTCTTCTTCTCTGCCTGTCGCTACAGAAAGCCTAACATGTTTCCTATGATGATGATCCATCCCTGTGCAGAGTTGCTGACATATTTGCTCTTCCCCACAGTGGTGTCCTGCGGCCATCCGGGCTCCCCACCCCATGCCCAGATGTCCGGGGACAGCTATACTGTCGGAGCAGTCGTGCGTTACAGTTGCACCGGCAAGAGGACTCTGCTCGGAAATGCCACCCGTATGTGTGGGCTGGATGGACACTGGACTGGCTCCCTCCCCCACTGCTCAGGTAAGGAGCCTGGCATGAGGGAGGAGGGTCCCATGGAACACTTGGCTGGTGGGAGATGGATGAGTTCCCAAGGTGTGAGTGTGACAGATGGACGGGAGAGAAGCCAACCTTTTGGACCCCCATCTTAACCTTCATAGGCAGAGAGCACAGCTATGAGCGGTCCCAACCAGACTTCAGCCTTTGGTGGTCTAAGCCCAGCTTCATCCCCTTGGTCTACTCTGGCCCAACCCATACAGCCAAGAGATTACAAAACTAGGGAGGATGCAAGCTTGTGAGGTCCCCCTGTGCCCAGAGTCCTGTCCAGACATTTGTTTCCATAGGTTTCTGGGAAGAGTTCAAGCCTCCCTGTTGCTGGGCCC
The DNA here is from genome assembly GCF_023721935.1 of Panthera uncia. Taxonomy (NCBI): domain Eukaryota; kingdom Metazoa; phylum Chordata; class Mammalia; order Carnivora; family Felidae; genus Panthera; species Panthera uncia. The sequence goes on from NW_026057585.1 coordinate 79,655,436, forward strand.
AGGTCCAAACCCACTCCTGTGTTCTTTCTTTCCCCGTTTGGGACTCCAAAGCCCCAGCCTGCTTCCCTTACTTTCTTACCACTGCCTCTCCAACATGTCTTATGTCAAGGCTGCCTAGTGGGGTACAGGTCTCCACTACTGCCCTCACACACCAATCTCAGACTTTTTCTATTAATAAATTTGTTTTACTATTAATCTCTATGGGGACACTGACATGTTTTCTGAAAAGCAAATGTAAGAAACTGCCATAGCTCTTATGTCCATATTATCCAAACCAGAAGTTTATCTGTAATGTCTTACCAGAACAAAATATTTGAAATTGAATTGTCTCACCAATGACAGAAATTACCAAGCAAAAAAATAGCACCCCTGATCTTGGTCTTCTTTCAGATGAGCCTTCCTGGCCCTCAAAGGGATCTCATAAAGAATGTCACCCCCAAGAAGGTAGTTCCTCATATAGATTTTTGTTCCCCTAGGAAGCCCCCCTTGAAGCCCCTATCCCTTCCCATGCCAGACCCCCTCTAGTGGTAAGAATCCCAACCTTCTGTTGTTGACGCCTTCTCCTTGATTTGGGACCTCATCTACAGGACATGTAGCTATTCTTGCATTTTGAGCTCCTAGATGATCCTGTCTCCCAAAATTTAGGGCACTGCCAGAATATTGAACCAGATATTGGTTAGGTCTTCCCAGAAAGAAGAACTTCCTGAATACTGACCACTGTTTCAAAGGGCTGCTGGCTGCCCAGGACAATCTCAGACCTATCACTTATATTACCACCCAGGACTTTGGCCCCTCACTTTTATTAATCTCATTAATCATCCACTTCATGAACTGGGCAGGACTATGTATCAGCCACAGAGACTCCTTTAGCCCAGACTAGTGGAAAGCCTGTTAACCCATTCTGTTTGTACTTCTGGTGGAAGTGACTTGGGGAAGATAGCATGGAAAAGACAGTCATGTAAATTGAATCCTCCTGAGTTATCCATAGAGCAAGTTCCAGGAGGAAAAGGAATTCCAAAGAGGAAAGACAGGCATTTCCCATCCATATGCCTGCCCAAGCATGCATTTGTACCAGTCCCTTCTATGAATCGTCCTTCGCATAAAGTTCCTCCCTCTAGGCACTTCTCTAGGATATTGGGCCAATGGTGTTCTTAAAGCCAATTTTATCTATCTTGGGAATATTTTTTCTCCATGGGAAAGGGAAGTACAGAGTACAGGAGAAAGAAGCCAGAAAGAAAGCCTTGAGCCTCTACTGTCTGTTAGCAGGGGTAACCCAAACATACAACCATTCTCCTGGCCCAAGGCATGGAATCCAGAATCTTTTCTCCTCAATGTAATTTCCCTTCTCTGGAGTTGTGTTAGCAGATTCTGGAAAATGACCTACTTGAAACAATAGTGAAACAGTTCTTGTCTAGAAAACCTCCAAACCATTTCAACCCCAATTTCAAAATTTTGTGACTTCCTAAGCATTAGTCCTACATATGAAAGAAAGGGCTCTTCCTTGGCCACATCAAAGGTCAAGGGAGACTAGAAACAAGCTGACTCCCTGGGAACATGAAAAAGTAAGAAGCAAGAAAGGAACCATTAGAGGACATGGACCACCCCCCTCTTTAGGGGACGTGTTGCATTCAGTTGTTTGATCCCTGACCTGAATATTCTGAAGAATAGTTCACAGTCACTTCTCCTGTGTATCCATCAAGGATGACAAACACTTTGGAGATGAGAATCATGGGCAGAGTTTTGCTGGAGATCTCTGAGGACAGGATTAGAAGAGATTATAGTAGTGCTAAAGCTGAGGAATGAATAAATCTTAAATGCTTTAGATAAGAAAATGAGAGATGAGAAGAGTAAGTGATTAGGAAGCAATGTTAGATATACATTGGTGAGTATAATATAATTCCTCCCTTCCTGAAATTTATAGATATCATCTTTAGCAATAGCATCTCCTGCCAGTCCTAAGAAATATGCATTCAGAAGTTCAGGGTCAAACTTCTGAGCCTCATTCTGTGTGACCATACACCCAGGTGATGCATAATAGGTTATAAGTCCCTGGGCCATCAGGACATGCAGAGATTTCTAGCATTTGAGAAATACATCAGGTTGTCCATTGCCCACCTCTGCAATGTCATCATCTTCCTGATATACCTCGTAGAGGGCCAACAGTTACCATCTGCCCTCATGGTACAATAGTCTATCCTAGATTCCTTTCTATCACTGAAACAGAGCCCTAAACACCACAGTGAGGACCATTCTGTCAGAATAGGCTCCTGGGGGGCACCTGGGTGGCTCAGTTGGTTAAGCATCCAATTCTTGATCTCAGATCAGGTCTTGATCTCAGAGTTGTAAGTTCAAGATCCATTTTGGGCTCCAAACTGGGTGTGGGGCCTACATTAAAGAAAAAAAAAAAAAAAGAGTGAATGCTTTTGGGATGCCTGGGTGCCTCAGTTGGTTAAGTGTCCGACTCTTGATTTTGCCTCGGGTTATGATCTCATGGTCATTAGATCAAGCCCCACATTGGGTTCCATGCTGGGCATGGAGTCTGCTTAAGATAGATTCTCTCTTTCCCTCTCCCTCTGGCCCTCTCCCATTCACATGCATGTGCTCTCTCTCCAAAAAAAAAAAAAAAAAAAAAAAAAGAAAAGAAAAAGAATCAGCTCCTAGGACTGGAGAGTTCCATTCTCAGGCCTATTGTTCAGCAGTGCAGCTCCAGCTGAGTTCAGCTGGCCGGTGTGAGAATTAGTGTACTCACCATCAGAACTGCTTTCAAGAGGGCCCAGTACTGCCTGTTGCATGAGCTACACCCTGGAAAAATTCAAAAGAGAAGAAAATCTAGCCAAATGTGGTGGGCCTTCTTTTTCCAAATGTTTGAGTTGAAGGTTGAATGAATCTCCCTTTTTTGGTAGAGAGCAACATGGGATTGTGTAGTATTCTCAAAGTCTGAAACTAAACTAGAAAAGGAAATAATTCCAAGATTGAGAAAAGACATAAATAGTAAATAGTGGGGTATACATGACTTAAATATTTATTTACTTCAAGAAACTAAATGCTCATTTAGACATTACCATTTGATGCCCACACATGTGGGTTCATGAGGAGATACATTCCACATCATCTTCTCATAAAACTTTTTATTTTTCCTTAATTTTCCTCTTCCTTCCTCACACTTACCATGGCCTAGTCTGATCTAATGATGTCTCCTATACATCTTCATATTATGAGGGGTCCTGGCTCCCACAAGCCTAGATCTTGTGGCTTTGTCTCTTGTTCTGTACCATCCTCCACCTCTTGGATCCTTAGCACTCTCTCGGGTGGATCTGTACAATATCAGGACCCAGATAAATGCAGAAATGTAGCAGGAGGCAAGGAGCAAAGAAGGAATGGAATGAGATGGTCTAAAACATTTCAACTAGAATTCACCAGTGTTGCATAATTTGTGAATAGGGAATCCTCCCAGGATCCAGATTCAAGCCAGGCTGTTGAGAAGACAAACCTACACTAAGGAGTTTAGACTTTAACCTGAGGGCAACAGGAAGCCAGTGGAGATATTTCAGCAGGAAAAAAAAAAAGATCAGGTGTTTGGTGGTTGTTCATTGTCTTGGTTTGAGGATAAAGTGGAAGATGGGTTACAGGGAGAGTTTAGGAGATAAGGACATTAGTTGGGAGGTTCTCACAGTAGTTTGGGCAAAAGGACACTGGGCATCTGAGCTAAGATGCTGGAACTGGAAACAGAGAGGGCACAGAATCTGCAGATATTACAGAAAAGAGGTAAATGGAAGAAGGAGATGCGGCCAGCTTGGACCACTGACATTCCACACGGGCATGGGCCAGAGGTCAAAGACCTGATCTCCACCACAGAGCCTTCCATCTACTTTCTTCCCTTGCTGTGTGGTCCCCAGGGACTCACCCATGACCTCAGACCTTTGTAGTGTCTGACTTCCGCATAGTAAGATAGGTAGTAAGGTAGTAAGTAAGGTCCAAGTAACTGGGGCAAGGCACACAGTCCATCTTCACCCTCCTTATTCCTGGGGTCCAATATCTTTCTCTCCCGGTTCCCCACTGCCACCTCTTCAATGCTGAAACAATGGGCTTTGTTTGGTTCTGGTCCACAGGAACCAGCATGGGAATCTGTGGTGACCCAGGGATTCCAGCACACGGCATCCGTTTGGGGGATAGCTTTGCCCCAGGCAGTCTGATGCGCTTCAGCTGTGAAGCTGGCCATGCCCTCCGGGGGTCGTCGGAGCGGACCTGTCAAGCCAACGGCTCATGGAGCGGCACACAGCCTGAGTGTGGAGGTAATGTATGTGACCATTCTGCTTTTCCCCTTTGCCCAACCCCGGCTGCTCCTCCCCCATCTTCCTGTTCCCAAGCACCTGCCCTCACACTCGCAGACAAAATACATGGCCCCATTTGAACCCTTGGCCTGGAGGATAATGGTCATCAATAGGTAGTTCTCAGTCCTGCCCATTAGTGATCCAAAGATGAAAAGATTCCCTGAGCTCACCTAAGGAGGGAAGAAACCAGAAGGAACTAAGTTTAGCCTGTTTATTCATTTATTTCCCATTTACCTTCAACAATCACGTGCCAAATACTGTAGTAGGTGCTTGGGACACGACAGTGCCAAGACAGACACACCTCGCCCTCTTGGAGTTTAGTTTAAGGGAAGAGATTGTTTAATGAGCACCCAAAGTGCCAAAAGAAATACAAATCTAATTTTTGAAAGACCCTTTAAAGGTAATAGAAGCCCCTCCTGATGTTCCCTGGGGTGGGTCCAGTGGGGGAAATATATTTCTCCACACACTCCTAAATTTCTGAAAATAGCTTTATTTTAAAACCTCTCTCCCCAGAGTCTGACTTTTTGTAGCTGCTCCCTGGACCTCTCTCTGTCTCTCTTTAAAATACAGCCTGCATAGCACTCTCCTAGTTGGGAAGTTGAGTGTAAGGGTATATGACAAAGTGCTGGAAGAGGAAGGAGACCATATGAAATAGTCACCTAGCAAGGAGGGGGCAGGGAATAGAATAGGGACATAGATCATTGCCAGGCAGCACCAAGGGCTCACTTAAGGAAAGAGGCCATTGACTTAAAGTGAGAGTAGTCAGCATTGGCCTGTGTTTTTGTTCAGCCACATTTTGCTCCATAGGTGCAGGCACAGGGTAGGTGAAGTGTTAGGTATACAGTCGGGGTTTTATCAGGCAGCTAAGATGCTGGCAGCAAGTGGCCAGAGAGGTGCGGGTATATGCAAGGTGGGGATTATCATGGATCTTGGCTCCTGTGCTGGATAAGAAGGGAGCAGGATTATGAGTGGAAGAAGGGGCAGTGAAAAAGTGGTAGGATCAGTGGATGATAGGTCCCATTAGAACCAAAATATCTCCAGAGAATGAATCCCAGAAGGCATGAGCTGGTCAGAGAATGGCTCTTGACATTGAGGTTGTGGAGTAGTTTTATAGAGCCAGGGAAGACATTCTGGCCCCTGATCAGGGGACCCCTTCCCAGCAAAGGATACAGATGGAGCTAGTGCCCTCTCCCACTTGTCTGCCTAAAGTCCTTTTTTTATTTTTTTTTAATTTATTTATTTATTTTGAGAGAGAGAGAGAGAGAGAGAGAGAGAGAGAGAATACAGGAGGGGCAGAAAGAGAAAGAGGGACAAAGACAGAATCTCAAGCAGGCTCCACACTGTCAGCACAGAGCCCAATGTGGGGCTCAAACTCACAAACCATGAGATCAGGACCTGAGCCAAGACCAAGAGTCAGACGCTTAACCAGCTGAGCCACCCAGGCATCCCTGGAAATCCTGCCTTTGAGGGTGCTTTTGCAAAGTTAGTTTCCATAGGAGTTTGCAGGCATAGTAAGAGGTTTGTAAAGTGTATCAACAGGGGGAGAATTTGTGCATTGTTAAATATCCACTGTGACCCAGGTCTTCTTTCATGCCATTCAGATCCTAGCATGGACTCATGCACCATGTCAGGAGTGTTCAGGGAACAGAAAGCGGGTGGCTGAGAGTCTGGACCTGGAAGTAAATGCCTTTGGAATAAGTGTGTGTGTGTGTATGATATGTATATGATTCTTCATGACTTTCCTTAATAAGCTCCCACTTACCTTTCAAGGTACTACTCAGATTCCTATCTCCAGCCCCAATTATCTCCTCCCTTCTTAGTGTGTTTTTTTCCTTCAAATATAACACTTATTTCATCATATTTTAATTCAACTGTCTGTAGGTAGGTTCTTAAGATGGACTGAGCTGAGCTCCTCAAGGGCAGGGGATATGACTACTACTGTGTTCCCAGCACCTTGGAAGCACAAATACTTGGTGAACCCATGGGTGTTAAGGCCTATCTGCTGTGCTCATTAAAAAGGAATCATCTGTAGATTTGACTTTCAGACCACATGAATGTTGTATGTACTTAGTAAAGTAAAATTAAAGCAAAACCTAGAAAACAGCAATCTCTAAATATCAAAATCAAGATGAAAACAAATTAACCTAACTACATATTAAGTTGGTGATGTAATAACCCAGAGAATCATTTTAACTGACTGGAAAAATTGGCATTTGACTATGGCATATATATCCTAAGGATGGAGAATGGCAATGAAATCTTAAATTGTTTCTAGCAATCAGATCGTTAGTAATAATATTGATATTAATATTCTGAAACTACTTGAAAACAAATTAAAATTTGCCAAGATTTTCAGCATTAAAGAGATATAATATAAAAATAAAGAAGTTAGGGAAAAACTCTTAATCCTAAATTTGGATTAGTAATATCAGCGTAAACTCATAATGAATTTTCAATTTACAAGTGTATTGTCCCAGCTGTACCCATTCTAAAAGTCTAGTATCCACAATGATCTCAGTAGCAATGAGTACCCTTAACTTTCAGATTATGGTTTTTGAATCCATTCTCTGTTAAGAGGAACCAGAGCTCTCTAGACAAATGGCTGATTCTAGGACTAGGGCAGAATATATAACATAAGCAAATATTTGATGATAGGCAAGTTCTCGATTAAAGAACTCTAGCTAATGCAGAAAGAGTGATAGAGCTAGTATCACCATTTTCTGTCCCCTAATGAAATAATAAATCAACAGTCAGCAATTACTGCTTAAGTCAGTAAGTGAAACCCAATGGCAACTTTGTAATGCCAGACTGGGTGGACAAGCCTGAACCCAATGATCAGCCTCGCCATCATGAACCAGGAAACAACCAAACATGCTGTGCCCCCTGGTGCAATGCAGTAGGAAAGACAGAACCACCTATGAAGTACCCTTGCCAGGAAGCAGAACTTGACTACAGGAACTGCAGGGGACAGAGCAATAAGTCAAACGATACCTCACTGGTGGAGTTAGCAACATCTGGAAAGTAGGAAACTCCACTGGAGAAATGCCCTGGTTTCTGTACAGATAAATTATAGGAGAGGGAACAGGAGTCTCTGAATTCAAAGAGTCTTAGAGACATGCCCATCAGATGTCATATTTGAATCATGATTCAAAGAAATCAACTGTAAAAAAAGGGGGGGGGGCAACAATTGAGGAAATTAAGGAAACTAAGCTCTGATTGGATATTTGGTAATATTAAGGAATTATTTAAAATTTTAGGTGGGATGATAAAACAGATATAGTCTTTACTTTTTAGAAATTAAAAAAAATTCATTCAGATCTCACCTTGAAAGCAGCATGAGAGACATTTCAATCACAGGGTCCTTATGGGGCACGTGGTTTGCACTCTGGGCCGTTCTCAGTCCCCCGGGTGACACCTGTCCTTGTTCTGGTGAATAATGTGCTCCTCTGGCTTCCTAGTGATCTCTTGTGGGAACCCTGGTACTCCAAGCAATGCCAGAGTCATGTTCAGTGATGGCCTGGGCTTCTCCAGCTCCATCGTCTATGAATGCCGGGAAGGCTACTACGCCACGGGCCTGCTCAGCCGACACTGCTCGGTCAATGGCACCTGGACAGGCAGTGACCCAGAGTGCATAGGTAAGATCCCAGGCCCTCTGGTCTCCATGGCAAGTGGTAGCCAAGGCAGCTGGTCTCCTCCATGCCAAAGAAGGCTGTGTGTGGGAGATTGGGAGGCTGGCCACATTAGGGGACCCACCTCTGAATGATGGTGTCTAATTATTCAGCACAGACTGTGTGACCACCACTGAGCTAAGGGGTTTGTTTTATATACATTGTGCCATTTGACCAGTAGCTACTGTGAGCCCCACTTACATATGACGTGACCAAGGCTCGAGGAGGTTAAGAATATATACGTTTGCTATTTCTCAGGCTCTAGCCTGTTCCTTGGCCATTCTTGTTCTCTTTTAAAACAAACTCCCCAGGCTCAGCCTGATTCTCTTCCCACTTTAAAGCTGCCACCGTCTGCCATCTTTGTGGGTTCCTCTCAGCCTTGGACCCATTCCCCACCCACCCCCAGCCTGGCTACCAAGCCTGGGATAGCTCCACTGCTCCCCTTTCCTGCTCCCCTCAGGGGCAGGCCCAGACCTTTCTCCTTGGGAAGGATGTCACTCTCACTGTGGGACCCAGATGGAGGGAAGGGATGAGATAAAGGAATCTGAAAACACGGCCCCTTTCCAAGCCCTAGCTTATGACTTCAAGCTCTGACTAAATCCCCACGTCAAGTTCACTTCTGTTGGGAGGCCAGAGCTCACCAAACCCCACCCTCACTTGATACTGTAACAAAGATACAGCCATTGCAAGGTCACAAGGCCCTGCTTCTAAGCCGCTGGCCCTACAGGGGCCTCCTAAGCAGAACAACAAGTAATGACATGCACCCCTCAGCAGACAAATTGTCCTGTGAGGCCCAATAACACAGTTAAGCTTATCGACCTGAAAACTTCCCTCTCTGGGTGCCAGCCTCATTTAGGAGCTAAGGCCTCTGGGTACTTCCTCTTAGAAGGGGTGGGCTTTAAATAAGGATGGTCTTCATAGCCCAGGTTGCTGGGATGCATAAGAATGGTGTGGGTGAAGACAGTGGGGATGCAGGAGGGCCTTCGCAGACTTGATCAAAGTGACTTTAGAACGGGCAGTACTGAACCAGGAGTCTGTGAGAAGACAGGGCATCCCTGATCTGACCCTCTTCCCTCCTGGACATGTGCAGGGAACACCAGGGATGGTACTGGAATGCTGGGGAGAAACGGGGTCTGTACTGAAAGCGCACAATGCTTTATTTCCCTTATCCCAGTCATAAACTGTGGTGACCCTGGGATTCCAGCCAATGGCCTCCGGCTGGGCAATGACTTCAGGTACAACAAAACTGTGACGTATCAGTGCGTCCCTGGCTACATGATGGAGTCACATAGGGTGTCTGTGCTGAGCTGCACCAAGGACCGGACATGGAATGGTACCAAGCCAGTCTGCAAAGGTGTGTCTGAGGGCTGCACATGTGGACAGAGGGCCAAAGAAGATACAAAAGTGAGACATGGGCCTTGAACATGTAGAAGGGAGGGAGGTGACAAGTCAGAGCCCTAATAACATCCTATCATGGGGGGTGTGAGGTGAGGACTGGTCCCTGAACATCTGCAAGGAGAGAGTCAGAGGTACCAAGGTAAGGCCTGGGCTTTGAACATCAAAGGGAGGGCGGTGCAAAGAGAGGAGTGGGTTGTCACACCTGAGGGCATTGTAAAATGCAAAAGGATCCTGGCTCCCAAAGTAAGAGCGGGCATTCCTGATTCTCCCTGCTTAACCCAGAGTCCCAGAGGGTTCAGGGTAGCCTTTGACATCGGAGCTGGGTGAGTGGGGCCTGGTTTCCTAGGATGGCACCAGAACTCAGCATGCTTTGGTCTTCCCCTCCCCCAGCTATCATATGCAAACCGCCTCAGCTCATCCCCAATGGGAAAGTGGTGGGGTCTGACTTCATGTGGGGCTCAAGCGTGACGTATGCCTGCCTGGAGGGGTACCAGCTGTCCCTGCCTGCGGTGCTCACCTGTGAAGGGAATGGATCCTGGACTGGAGAGTTGCCTCAGTGTTTCCGTAAGTTGCTCACCAGGGCCTTTGTGCATCTTATCTGCTGGCTCCTGCCTGTTCCCACCTCAGAGCTTTGCTACTGGAAGGCCTAGAATAGGTACTGCCCTCCCCAAAATCAGGGGCGAGCTTTGTCAGAGACGCTATTAGAGGGGATTTAAAGGAAAATAAGGAGAATATCCTAACTGAGCTCTGGCTGTGGACACTGTGGAGTGACATTGGAAGGAAATGAAGCTGGAGATAAGGGAAGTGTTTCTTAACATGAAAGGTTGTTCACTGGATAGGATAGTTCCCAAAGATCTGGAAGGGACCCATGCTGGAAATGTACGTGTCTTTATGGAAAATAGCCTGTGCAGAAAATATTCCTGGAGCATTCATGACTTTTTGGTGAAAGAGTTTATTTCTTATCCACCTGGCCTAATTTTGTCCCCAGGAGCCCGATTCCATCCCATTTTATTTTTATTTTTATCCATTATATATATTCATTATATATAATGAATAAATATATATCCATTATATTTATCCCATTTATTTTTATTCCCTTATTCTTGTCATAGCACATAATTGGGCCCTAGAAGGTTTTGTCGGTGCCCAGGCTTTAGACAAACACTAGGACCTATTTTTTTCTTTCTACTTGGCATTTATCTAATTCTGTAGAAAACTACCAACATACCCATGACATTGTTTGGGTGCCTCTGAAAATTGGCTTCCATTTGGGAAATTTCAGCAGGAACTAGAACCAGCAGCTCAAAAAGTGGATGCAAGAAAGGCAGCATTTAATGCACGGTTAACCCCTCAGGCTTTTGCACACCTTCAGAAAAACATTAGGAAGGTAACAAGTTCAGGGTTGCGTGTAGACTCAGAAACCTTGCTTTTCTTCCTAAGAAATAGCCAAATTGCTTTTGAACAATGAATTATGGTCATCATAAAAAAAAATGTACCGTATCTGAAAATACAAAAAAGAATGTAATAGTCATCTGAACTCTCACTTCCCAAAGATAACCAGGGTTAAGTTCTTGGCTGTGCTTCCACACCGACCACAACGCTTTCTTACATAGATAGCAGGAGGTGTGCAGTTTTCTGTAAACGGTTTGCAATCATGCTGTGCTTACTAGTTCACGACTTGTCTTCCCTGATGGGCCATCACCACCTTTCTCCATCACTCGATACGGATCTACACATCATCATGTGTAATAGCATAAAGCATTTCTTTGTTGTAGATACCACAACTGGTTTAATCTTCTCCTACTGATGATGAATTTAGGTTTCTCCAGTTTTAATCTTGTTAGAAGTCCTGCAATAAATGTTCTTGAGGATAGCATCTCCTCACTCTTGTGGTGAAGCCCTAAGAGAGAGAAAATGCTGAGCCAACAGGCGTGCACTCTCTACGTCCTGACACCTGTTGCCAAACTGTCTTCTAGAAAGCACACTCACACTCCTGCCAGCGGTTTATGAGAATATGTCTTGACTCACATCCTCATTGACAATGGATTTTGCCAATATCTTTTAATATTTACTAGCACAAGAAGTTTTAAAAGGTATCTCATTGTTTTCTTTGGCCTCACATTCCTTATCTGCAAGATGGAGCCGTTCTTTCTTTGTCATCCATTTGTACTTCTTGCTCATTGAGCTGCCTCTTCTGGATTTGGTGACATCTGGTCAACTCGGCCTGTAACTGACTTCTGATTGGTTAGACTAGACTCCCCAGCTTCCATAGAGGATTCTTCCAGCATAGCCTGCTGGTCCTGCTTCCATTTTATTTTGGTTATGTTTATGAACCTCTTGACTCCATGCACATACACACGTTCATATCATAGCATCAAGGGTGTTCTTCATGCTTGAAGTGGTATCTTTGGGAGCTTTGCCTTTGGTAGCCCATTTTCTTGTAGATTGCTGGTAAGAAGTCAGATATCTTTATTTCTCACCCACTGTGCTCCACAACATATTTACCATGGCCAAGTGGCTGACCACTGAGGTGTGCAGTAAACCGTGGAATTCTTATCACTGGTTCATACTTTGCATCTGGGCCTCCCGCAGTTCTTGGTGCTTCCTCTTCCCTCCTCCAGATTGCGTCTTTTCCTCCGTAGACCTGCTTCTCAAACCTGGTCATTCTCTTGCTGTATTATTGCAAATATATCCTCGTAACACCATTCTTCCTCATAGAACTCCCTAAACATGGTCAAGGATTTTGTCCCCATACTGTAGCAGATCAGGATCAACTCATTTTCAGCCTCACCCCCTTTCTACATGTTCCCCAGATCCACTCAGCTCTTTCCATGCTACCTTCTCATTTGGCTGGGCCGCACCCCTGTTTTTAAGAAAGAGCTTCTCAACTTGACTTCTCCCCACCACCCTGCCACCCCTGATTGCACCATTTCCAAATGTGCAACTTCCACTTCTTCTCCTGAGTATCTGATGCACTTGTGTACTTTCAATCAATTTTGTTGATGTTCAAGCCGTGTTACTGAAAATTGGTACCTTTCATCTTTTACACCCTCCTGTGTTATCTGACTTAGATTCCAAGATCTCAGAAGGCAGGGCTCATGCCTGCAGACTTATTTGGCTCCAGAAACAGGAGAAAATCAGGAGCTGAAAGGTGTTTAGTAAATGGTCTTTGAAAGTTAATAGAGAAGGAAGTGAATCTAATTCAAAGCAAAATAGGAATGAGGAAGAAGAGTCACCCTGGGCCTTTAGCTCTGCTCTGATTACCCACATGTGAACTCATCCGCTGAGAGGTCACAGCACATCAGTACATCCATACAGACAACGTTTTACATTTCGCAGTGCTTTGTGTTGCCTCCTCAAGGGACGTTTGCACACATGGTCACATCTGATGCTCACAATGACATATCCTGGGAGGTGGGCAGGAGAAGTCCCTTCTCCGGTGGCTGGTGGGGAAGATGAGGCTCAGAAAAAGGACCTGACATAGCGAGTGAGTGACAAAGTCTAGTCTGAAAACAATCATCGATCCAATTTTCTCTGAAACTCTCACTCAAATTTATAGCTCATGCTATCACCACTAGAACTTTGAAGATAGGAGAAAAGAATAGACATAAATTTAATTTTTCATTTTAGACTGCTTCAATAAATGGAACTTCAGAGCCGCATATGACCGACATGAGGCCCTTTCTTTTAAGCGGAGCACATTAACAGTGTGAAGACCCATCCGGCTGCTCCCCACGGCAGCTGGTTTGTTCGGGGCTTGGCGATTCGTAGAACTGCCACAGCAAGTGTTTACAGAAAAGAAGTGCAAGTTGAGCGTGCTTTCTGACCAACACGACACAAGAGTGCTGGCGGTCCCCTGGGCCTACTCACACCACACCACACACCACTGGTTGTTTATTATCTTTGGGCTTGATAGCTGTTTCAAAGTATATTGATTCAGGGTGCCTGGGTGGCTCCACTGGCTAAGCCTCCGACTTCGGCTCAGGTCACGATCTCCCAGTTTGTGGGTTCAAGCCCCGCATCAGGCTCTGTGTTTACAAGCTTGGAGCCTGGAGCTTGCTTTGGATTCTGTGTCTCCCTCTCTCTCTGCCGCTGCCCTGCTCAAGCGCTCTCTCCCTCAAAAAAAACAAACATTTAAAAAAAATTTTTTTAATAAATAAAAGTATATTGGTTCTAAGAACAAAACTACAGGTAGAATCCCTCTGTGCTTATTTTAAAAGGCATCAAAATCACTATTGCAGGCAACCCCCTTTAAAACACAGGTCTGTTTCTGCAACGTCCTAAGGAAATAAGAATTTTTAGTAAACTATGTATGCAAACGCTTAAGACAGTGAACTGAAGGGACAGAAGAGGGGCCTCCCTTTATTCTATTTGCTGTCACACAATTTGAATTTGATAATCATTCTCTAGTGAATCTCCCTGATGACCTCAATGAAATGGGCACATTCATACACTACTCGCTGCAGCGTAAATGCACACTCTTTGGAAAGCCATTTCCAGTCCACGTCAAGACCTGTAAACACGTTTAAACCTTTAAACATATGAAGTCCTAGAGAATCCCCCTAAGAAAACACTACCAGGGCAAGAATAGCCCTATAACATCTAAGGTTATAATAATAGAAAATACCTAATACAAATGATTAGCTATGATAAACTACAGTTACGGCACAACCTTTCATTGCATATGTGGCCAGTTGTGATAACGGTGTCATTAACGTGGAGAGCGTTTACAGGCTAATAAGCAAACAAAGCAAGGTTTACAACACTTGGACATCGGGTTCACAGCCACGCACAAGGTTACATACAGCCGAACGTAGGCTAGAAGAGAATGAGCATCAAAGTGGAAAAAAAGTTTCGGTAGTGAGTTTTAGCTTATTTTTTCTCAACGTTCTATACTTCCTAGAACATTACTTCACTACTTGGGGGATTATTAACAAGCAGTTTGAATATGGAAAGGAGAGGAAGCACATGGCAGCAGGTGTGAGAGGCAAGTGTGATCTTTTACCCGGGGCTGCCCCCGTGTGCAGAGTTCAAGTAGAACCAGGAGGAAAGCCAGCCTGGGGTGGCAGACTGGGTTCTAGAAAGCAACTCAGACCTGCCTTTCTCCCTTCGTCTTTCCAGCCGTGTTCTGTGGAGATCCTGGCGTCCCAGCCCGTGGGAGGAGAGAGGACCGAGGCTTCTCCTACAGGTCGTCCGTCTCCTTCTCCTGCCAGCCCCCTCTGGTGCTGGTGGGCTCACCACGGAGGTTTTGCCAGTCAGACGGGACGTGGAGTGGCACCCAGCCCAGCTGCATAGGTAAGAGGTGGTCTGGGGCAGAGTGTCCCAGCTGGTGGGCATCCTTCTCTCAGGCCCAAGATGATGCCTTTCCTTCCCTGTCTTCAGTGCTCTCATTTGCAAAAGGGAACAAGTCCTCCTCTGAGCTTCTTAAAGCAGGGTGTGATATTGAAATAACCAGAGTGAACTTGCTGCCGGGGATCACGTAGCCCGGGGGTATGACTCGGGTGGAGATACCAACAGGTGGGGGAGGCAGGATCTGGCTCCATTTTCCCCTCCTACCCCTATTTCTCAGAGTGAGCAGAGGCGATGAAAGCTTCAGTGCCCATGTGGTCTGTTTCTCTGTTTTGCAATCCAGACCCAACGCTGACCATGTGCGCAGACCCCAGTGTGCCGCAGTTTGGGATACAGAACAATTCCCAGGGATACCAGGTAATGAGGTCAGCCAAGATCGGGCCTTCCTGCCTCCTGTCCCTTCACATCACTGTCAGCCTCGAAAGACTCAGGGATCTTCCCTGGGGCAGCACCAGTGGGACACAAAACCTTGGAAGCTGGAGACAGGAAGCGCTCTGCCTCTTTGAACCGTGCCACACAGGAGCCCATTCAGAAACAGAAGGCACTTACACCAATCCAAAAACCTGATGTGGGAGAGCAGATTCTCACATACTGACAGCACCCCTTCCCAGCAGGCCCATGTAGTTGGGGCGGGTGGTTATGGAAAGACAGAAATGAGTGAGACAGATAACCTTCTGTCCTCACGGCACATATCCCCTACTCACAGACACAGGGCTTAGACAGAGTGGCAGGAGCGAGCAGATGCCACACGGGAGGCAGGCTCCATGGACACCTTCCAGGAGGATACAGGCTTCATGGACACATCTCAGAATGAGCTTCAAGGAGAAGGAAGGGATTTGGACAGCCGTGGATGGGACGCACAGAATAGAGAACAGGAAGCAGGAAAGTACAGTTGTGTTCAAGGCGGGACGATTAACTGGAGCCCAAGATGTGCCCAGAAGAAATGGCACATTGGGATCCAGCCAAGGAATGTGACTCATTCACTCAATCTGCATTCATTTAACAAATATTTAGCGGCATAACCTCTCCAGGTGCTAGGAATACAGTGGGAACAAGACAGGCCAGGTGCCCGCTCTAGGAAGCTCTCCACTTGGTGACAATAAACAGGATAATTTCTGACAACAATAAGCACTATGTACCATATAATATAAAGGGGTGTGATGGGGTGGGTTGCTATTTTAGGAAGCGGGGTGAGGGAAGAGGCCTCCTGAACTTGAACTGTGGCCTCTGTGATGAGAAGGGCCAGCCCTGGGCAGAGCTGGGTGGGTATTTCTGGCAGAGGGAGCGGCCAGTGCAGAGGGGCGTCAAGGCAGGGGAGTGCTTAGCAGGTTGGAGGACTGGTAGGTGGGTGAGCCAGCAAGTCCAGAGCATTGTGAACAGAGGAGAAGAGACCAGAGAGCTGGGTGAGGTTTGGAAACGGGGCATTGTCTTATAAAGTTAAATATTCACACATGCTGTGACCCAAGAGCTCCATTCCTGGAAACTAACCCCAAAGACACTCTTGCACATGTTACCAAAACATGAGAAAAATTGTGGTAAAGTCACACAATGGTGTATTAGCAGGACAGATGAATGCACTACAGCTCTACGCAATGCAGTCAGGGGGGAGCCCCAGTGGCTCAGTCAGTTAAGCACCCGACTCTGAATATCAGCCCATAATATCAGCCCAAGTCACGATCTCACTGTTCATGAGTTCAAGCCCTGTGTCAGGCTCTGCACCGACAGTGTGGAGCCTGCTCAAGATTCTCTCTCCCTCTCTTCCTGCCCCTCCCCACTCTCCCTCTCTCTCTCTCTCTCTCTCTCTCTCTCTGTCCATGTATCAAAATAAATTTAGAAAACTTTTTTTAAAAAAGAAACATAGTATGGGGCGCCTGGGTGGCTCAGTCGGTTAAGCGTCCAACTTCGGCTCAGGTCATGATCTCGCGGTTCATGAGTTTGAACCCCGCGTCGGGCTCTGTGCTGACAGCTTGGAGCCTGGAGCCTGCTTCGGATTCTGTGTCTCCCTCTCTCTCTGCCCCTCCCCTGCTCATGCTCTGTCTCTCTCTGTCTCAAAAATAAATTAAAAACATTTAAAAAAAAAAAACTTAAAAAAAAAAGAAAAGAAACATAGTATGGAATGACAAAGGTGGTATGATGGTATTTCAAAAAGATTAAAACTAGGAACAACATTGTTGAGAGAGATATGTGCCTATGTGTGATAGAATTCTTTTTTAACAAAGCAAGGAAATTAAAAACAAAATTCAAAGTAGTAGTTACCACTGAGGGGGAGCGGAGGAACAGGGCAGGGAAGGAGCACACAGATAGTGACAACTGTGTCACTAGCCTTCTAGCCCTTACGTGGAGGGGTGCACTCCACTTAAGATGTACAGTTCCTTATGACAGATCATGTCTGTATATGTTCCACATAGACTTTTGCATGCATCAAATATCACATGATAATTTTTTTAATGTTTATTTATTTTTGAGAGCAAGACAGAGAGCAAGCAGGGGAGGGGCAGAGAGAGAGAGGGAGACACAATCCGAAGCAGGCTCCAGGCTCTGAGCTGTCAGCACAGAGCCTGACGTGGGGCTCAAACCCACAAACTCTGAGATCATGACTTGAGCTGAAATCGGATGCTTAACCGACTGAGCCCCTCACGTGATAATTTTTGAGAAGAGAAAGCCATGGGCCAGGTCACCTAGGGCCCTCAAGGCCACAGTGAGCATTTTTGGTTTTATTCTAAATGTCACAGGAAACCATTTGAAGGTGATTCTGATCCAGCATTTGCACGCTGTGGAGAGAGTGAATGATGGGGGTTAAGGAGGGAGGCACCAGACAAGTAGGATGCTGTTGCAGTGGCTCAGGAGGAAGGAGGTAGTGACAGTGACACGGGGAGAAGTGAAGGGGTCGGGGTGGGCTTTGTAGACAGAACCAGAGGACTTGTTGGATTGGAGGGAGAGGCTGAAGCAAAGGGAGGAATCAAGGCTGTCTTGAGGGCTTTGATTTGCACAACTGGTTGGACAGAGGTGCCGTTGCCGAATGAGATGATGAAATTCAAGACACAGCAGTGAGGCCTGGAAGAAGGGAGTGCGAGTCAAGAGTTTCACTTTGCGGTTGAATTTGCTCCTGTACGTAATAGGGACACGTGAGTGTTCTTAGCTGGGAAATAGTGAAATCCGAGTTGCAACTTAGGAAGCTGATCTGACCCCGCCATGCCACGCAGAGGGCAGAGGGAGAGACGGAGTCGGTGGCTGCAGGGGTGTAGAGTTGGACAGTGAGGGCTGGTGGAGGGTGAGGATGGGGAAAACAACTGAGCAGAGACTTAGATGGCAGGAAGGTGGCAATTCTGTCCGACAGATACTTACAAAGCAAGTGCCAGATGCAGCTATCTGGAGAGAAGACAAGTCTCCCTTCCTTACGGAATGTATCGATTTCGTAGAAGAAAGAGACACGCACAAGCAGTGATTCTGTTTCATGCAGTGTATAAAATGCTTTCAAATCCACCACTGCATTTGAGTGTCACGACACTGTGCTGTAGGCGTAGCAGGGCTGGTCACCCCACGCTGTCCACCAGAAGACTAAGGCATAGAGTCCCCTACAGCCTGTCGCTCAGTGAGTAGATGTGGAAGCCGCAACTCTGATCAAGATCTTCTGATTCTGAGTCAGGCACTCTGTCCGCCACAGCGGAGAGTGATGCTTCCAGTAACAGCATTGATCTGGCTCCGGGGCCTGGGTGAAGGCTTGCGGAAAAGGCGGAGTGGAAGCTGCCTCAAAGGGTAAATAATATTTAACCGGGCAGAGAAGTGGAAGTAGGATGTTGCAGGTGGAGACAGGGGTGTGGGTAGGAGCTCGGTCACGCGAAAGTAAGTAGTCAAGCGACAGGGTGTGAAGCATCACTGGGTAGAAAGTGATCAAGGAACCTTCCCTCCTCCCCACAGGTCGGAAGCACAGTGCTCTTCCGCTGTCAAAAAGGTTACCTGCTTCAGGGCTCCACCACCAGGACCTGCCTTCCCAACCTGACCTGGAGCGGAACCCCGCCCGACTGTGTCCGTGAGTGCAGACTTCACCTGCATCCCACGACGGTGCCTCTTGGCAACACGTTATCTCCCCCAGCTGGGCACCCGGGCCGTGCTCAGACGTTCTGGATGACGGGGAGCTCATGACTTCTCATTGGGACCAATACTGCGCTCTTTGTAGTCCTTATCCCTTGGGGCCTCACGGAAGACACTGCCACACAAAAGCCTTTCTGATACTGGAAGGCAATTCCTATGCCTTAGCAAAAAAGAAAGAACTTTCCAGTGGCAGCAAAAACGAACTGCTACAAGGTCAGCCCTCAGGATGAAAGATTGCAGGCTTTTGACCATAATTATTCCTCTTCCCTCAGGAAGAGTGCTGCAGTCCCTCCAGACTGACTAGCCAGTATCCACATCACCTCCATCGTAGCCATCTGTATAGACATCAAGGCTGGGGTGGAGGGGAGATTTGGGGAGGGCATGCTGGACATGAAAGGGGCCTAGAAAGCAAAGGAAGGGGATGTTCCATCTAGGAACAGGAATGGGCAGAAGGCCTTCTGAGGACCCTAATCCCCCAGACCCAACACCGTCTTTCCTCTCGTCCAGCCCACCACTGCAAGCAGCCAGAGACGCCAACCCATGCCAACGTTGGGGCCCTGGACTTGCCCTCCATGGGCTACACCCTCATCTATTCCTGCCAGGAGGGCTTCTCCCTCAAGGGTGGCTCCGAGCACCGCACCTGCAAAGCAGATGGCAGCTGGACAGGCAAACCACCCATCTGCCTGGGTGAGTGTGCCTGCTCGGTGAACTTCTCCAGCAGGGGAGGCCAAAGGTGACAGCTGAGCTTGGGGGGAAGACGGCAACAGAGAAGGAAGAGGGGCGCCTGGGTGGCTCAGTTGGTTAAGCCTCCACCTCTCGGTTTCAGCTCAGGTCATGATCTCACGGTCTGTGGGTTCAAGCCCCACGTCAGGCTCTCTGCCGACAGCGCAGAGCCTGCTTGGGATTCTCTCCCTTTCTCTCTCTCTGCCCCTCTCCCACTCTCATTTTTTCTCCCTCTGCCTCTCAAAATAAATAAATATTTCTTAAAAAGGAAGGAAGAGATGTGATTTCCAGGAGCTGGATCCTGCTTCTGATTTTCTGAGGTATTGAGCCTCTAGGAGATGTCAGTCTAGAGAGGCACAGGGTAAAGCCATCCCAAATTTTATTTTGCTACCTTCTCCCAGGATTATGTGTAATCATTTCCACCAAACCAGAATAACTCATTACACATAGTATAACCTTGATAAAACAGCACCCACCCACAGATCCCTGGGCATTACCAAAATGCCCCAGACCTCCCTCCCCCTCGTCTTCATTCATTCATTCATTCTGTTTATTGAGCATTATCACCACACATGCCTGTGCTAGGGATAGGGAATTGGAAGGTGAAAGACACAGACCCTGCCCTAAAATAGCTCACGTTCAGCTGCAGAAGACACATTATCAAATATAACCGAACCTTCAGGAACATGGCAATGCACTGAATGCCGTGGGGATGAGGAGGAAGAAGACCAATTCAGCCTAAGTAGGGGAGGAGAGAAACCAGGGAAGGCTTCCTGGAGAAGGTGATCTGAGTCCAGGCTTAATAGAAGGGTCAAGCGGGGTGCCTGGGTGGCTCAGTCGGTTAAGCGGCCGACTTCGGCTCAGGGCACGATCTCGCGGTCTGTGAGTTCGAGCCCCGCGTCGGGCTCTGTGCTAACAGCTCAGAGCCTGGAGCCCGTTTCAGATTCTGTGTCTCCCTCTCTCTGACCCTCCCCCGTTCATGCTCTGTCTCTCTCTGTCTCAAAAATAAATAAACGTTAAAAAAAAATTTTTTTAAAAAGAAGGGTCAAGCAAGGATAAAGGATCAGTTTGGCACTGGAACGGCATTAAACTCTCTTACAGATGCTGATCTCACCATATTTCAGGTGCTAAGTAGTCTAAGCACTTTGTGTGCACTAACGCATTTAATCCTTAACAATCATCCTAAGAGGCAGGGGCTATTCAGATTTAACATATGAGGAAACTGAGACACAGAGAAGTTAAGCAACATGCCCAGGGTCACCAGCTGGTAAAGGAAAAGTGCTGAGATTCAGATCCTGAAGACCGAACTTCAGAATCCCTGTTCCTAAGTACTTTGCAGTTCTGCCCCTCAGGGAGAGAAAGTGTCAGAGTCAGAGCCTTTATCAGGGCCAGAATGTAATACTATTCTTGTATTTTCACTGCATGAAGTGTTGTACGTTTATTTTACTTATGAAAAGTAGTATTTGTTTTCCATATGTGGTAGTGAACTCTTCTAGAGTACATTTAAGTTCTCATTGAGATAATATAGTCATAATATAAAATTTACCAAATGAACCATTTGTAAGTGCACAGCTCAGTGGCATTAAGTGCATTTACCATACTGTGTGCAACCATCACCACCTTCTCCAGGACACCTTCATCTTCCCCAACAGAAATTCTGTCCCCGTTATCATTTGTCTCAAGATAGTTTTTGATTTCCCTTTTGATTTCTTCTTCAGTCCATTGGTTGCTCAGGAACATGGTATATAATCTCCACATATTTGTGAATTTTCCACTTTTTTTCTTATAATTGATTTCTAGTTTTATATCATTGTGGCCAGAAGAGATGCTTGATATGATCTCTATCTTCTTAGATTTATTAAGAATGTTCTGTCCTGGAGAATGTTCCCTGTGCACTTGAGGAGAATGTATATTCGGCTGCCGTTGGATGGAATGTTCTGTAAATGTCCATTAAGTCCATCTGATCTCATGTTTAGTTTAGGTCCAGTGTTTTCTTACTGATTTACTGTCTGAAAGATCTATCTGTTGTCGAAAGTGAGGTATTGAACTCCTCTACTGTTATTGTATTGCTGTCTGCTTCTCCCCACAGATTTGTTAATATTTGCTTTATATATTTAGGTGTCTTGATGTTGGGTGCATAAATATTTATAACTGTTATATCCTCGTGATGAATTAACCCTTTATCATTATCTAATGAACTTCTTTCTCTCTTGTTACGGTTTTTGGCTTGAAGTCTATTCTGTCTATATAAATATAGCTTGCTCCGCTGTTGGTTTCCATTTGCATGGAACATCTTTTTCCTTCACTTCATTTTCAGCTACATGTCCTTAAAAGTCAGTCTCTTGTAGGCAGCATATAGTTGGGTCTGGAGTTTTTGTTTGGTTTTTGTTTTGTTTTGTCCGTTCAACCGCTCTCTGTGTTTGGATTGGAAAATTTAGTCCATTTACATTTAAAGTAATTTTTGAGGGACCCCTGGGTGTCTCAGTCGGTTAAGGGTTCAGCTTTGGCTCGGGTCACGATCTCACAGTTCATGAGTTCGAGCCCCACATGGGACTCTGTGCTGATAGCTCAGAGCCTGCTTCTGATTCTGTCTCCCTTTCTTTTTACCCCTCCCCTGCTCACACACTCTCTGTCTCTCTCAAAAATAAATAAACATTTAAAAAAATTACAGGGGCATCTGGGTGACTTAGTTGGTTAAGCATCCAACTTCAACTCAGGTCATGATCTCACAGTTCATGAGTTCAAGCCCCACATCCAGCTCTGTGCTGACAGCTCAGAGTCTGGAGCCTGCTTCTGATTCTGTGTCTCCTTCTCTCTCTGCCCCTGCCCCCACTCACACTCTGTCTCTCTCTCTCTCAAAAATAAATAATAAAAAAATTTTAATTATAAAAAAATAAGTAATTTTTTATAAGTATGAACTTCCTGTTGCCATTTTAATTTTTTTTCTGTCTGCTTTGTAGTTCCTTTCTTCTTTTCTCACTCTCTTCCTTTGGAATTTGATGAGTTTCTGTAGTGGTACATTTTGATTCGTTCCTCTTTTTGTGTATCAACTATAGGTTTTTGTTTTGTGTTTACTGTGAGGCTTACATAAAACATCTTATAATTATGGCAGTCTTTTAGAGCAAATAACAACTTAACTTTGAGTGCATACAAAAGCTCTACGTTTTTACACTCCCTTCCTACATTTTATGTTTTTGAGATCACAATTGACATCTTTTTATATTGTGTATTCATTAACAAATTATTATAGTTATAGTTACTTTTAACACTTTTGTCTATTAACCTTTACACTAGCGTTATGACTGATTTACCCACCACAATTATAGTATTAGAGTATTCTGAATGTAACCATCTATCTTTATCAGTGAGCTTTATACATTTATATGCTTTTATGTTTAGATCTTTTCTTTTACTTGAACTCTTACTGTTGAACAATGTGTAGCTGTACATTCAGTGTGTCCATGGCGTGGGGGGTGGGGGGAGGGAATTCAGGAGCCTTCTATGTCACCATCTTGCTCTGGAGTCTCTTCAAGAGTTCTTTATATATCTAGAATATGAGACCCTTATCAGATACAAGATGTTCACATATTTTCTCCCATTTTACGGGTGGTCTTTCACTTTCTTTATTTTTTGTTAAGTTTATAGTACTCTATCCTTTATTTCACTCCTCACCTAAAATGAAATTAGACTGTCAATTTTAAGCTCCACTTTAGTCCTGTATTACATTGTTTTTTTCAAATGTGGGAGGTATTTTTTACAGCCTTATTGAGATATAATTGGTACATTAAACTGCACATATGTAATGAATACAATGCAATTAGTTTGGACTTTTTTTACCTTCTTTTGAAGGTCCTTCAAAGGAAGGTCCTTCTTTTTACCTTCTTTTGATGTCCTTTTGAACACAAAAGTTTTTAATTTTAGTGAACTCCAATTTATCTATATTTTCTTTGCTTGTTTGTGCTTTCATATCATATCTAAGAAACCACTGCCAAATCCAAGGTCATGAAAACTTATGCCTGTGTTTTCTTCTAAGAGCTTTATAGTTTAGCTCTTACATTTAGGTTTATTTTGTGGGGTTTTTTTGGTGCGGGTGGTTGTTTGGGGTCCAAATTCATTCTTTTGCATGTGGCTATCCAGTTATCCCAGCACCATTTATTGGAAAAACTATTCTTCACTATTCTTCATTGAACTGTCTTGGTACCCTTATCAAAGATCACTTGACCATAAATATGTGAGCTTATATCTGGATCCTCCATTTTATCCATTGAGCCGTGTAACTGCCTCTATGACATCACCACAGGTCTGATTACAATAGCTTTGTAATAAATTTTGAAGTCGGGAAGTGTACATCTTCCTTTTTGTGCTGCTTTTTCAGGGTTGTTTTGGCTCTTCTGGGCCCCTTTTATTTCTAGATGAATTTTAGGATTGGATTTTGAAATTCTGCAAAGCAGACAGCTGGGATTTTGACAGGGATTGTGGTAAATCTGTAGGTCAGTTGGGGGAGTGTTGCCATCTGAGCTATATTAAGTCTTCCAGTCCATGAACATGGAATGTCTTCCCATTCATTTAAATCTTTAATTCTTTCGAATGATGGTTTGTCATTTTCAGCATATAAGTCTTGCACTTCCTTGGTTACATTTATTCTTAAGTACTTCATTGTTTTTGATGTTACTGTGTACTTATATATAAAAACACAAAATGCTTTAGATGCAGTTGAATTTTACCTGTCCCTTCCTGTGTGACCTTGGGCAAGCCTCTTCACCTCTCTGCCCCTTAGTGGGTTTCTCTTCTATAAAATGGAGACAATAATCTCTACCTCACAGGTTGTTTTCATTAAAATGTTTCATGTTATTTACTTATTTTGAGAGAAACCATGAGCAGGGGAGGGGCAGATAGAGAGGAAGAGAGAGAATCCCAAGCAGGCTCTGCACTGGCAGCACAGAGCCTGACATGGAGCTCGATCTCACAAACTGTGAGATCATGATCTGAACCAAAATCAAGAGCTGGACACTTAGCCAACTGAGCCACGTAGGTACCCCTCTACCTTACAGTTTTGAGAGCATGGGTAAGTGAAATAACATGAAATACATGGCCTAGCATAGATCCTGGCCCATAAAATGCTTTCTCCCTCTCACTCCCTCATCTTATAAAACCTAAGACAATTAAAGGCATTTTGTTCATAAATGTGCTTTTACTGAGTCTTTGTGGAAAGTTTCTCCACAGCCTTTTGCAAACACAAACATAAGCTAACCTCCAGAGTCGGAAGGATTATGCTAAAACCCTGGCCTCCTAAAAGAGACAGTAGGGAGAGTCAGCCCTTCCTTGGTGACAAGACAGATATTTCTGTTGTTTCTGTGTCAAATAAGGAAAGACATTAACATTGGCTGACTGTCACCTCATTTATTTATCACAGACCTATAAGGTATGTTTCAGTATTTGCCCATGTTTCCAATGAGGAGACAGAGACTCTGAGTGGTAAATTAACTAGTCAAGGTCACACAGCATTAAGTAGCACTACTGGGACCTGAACCTAGACTGTATGGCTCAGGCCCAAAACTTGTGCCTTTGCACGTGCTTTTGCCTGTGAGGGCTTCTCAGTCTTTTATTTCCCACACACACAAGTGCTTCATTGAATTCAGTTGTAGACTGATGTGTATATAAACTGCTGTGAAAGGGTTGACAGCCTCAGGCCATGGGCAGCTACTAGGAAGCTCCATAACCTTTTATGATCTCTGAAATTGCTTGGAGAATCATCAGTGAGCCAGTGACAAAAATAATGGTGAATATAACAATCAGAAGGAGGCCCAAGACCAGGTGCCGGATGTGCAGGCACTCAGTGGCAGAGTCATAGGCCTGGGCCTCTATCACATCACCCACCCTCTTCCAGTCCCTGGACTTCACAGAGTAGCCCAGGCAGCACAAGTTCACAAAGACTATGTTGAACAGGGACCAGATGATGTGATCATGCACAGAGGTTTTGCTGTGAATGTCGATCTTGGTGGTTGCCATGGGATCCAAGCCCTGGGTCACCCCAAGTACAGCCACCTCGTGTTTCTCCTTGAGCATCTCATAGGTTGGGGGGGAAGTGGTGTGGATGCTGGGAAAGTAGGGCTGGGAATTGCAGTTCATAATGCCAGACGGAGCAGCTGTTGGGGCTTCTTAGTCTTCATATCATCACTCCAAAGGAGGGAAGCACTCCACTGAAACCCCCACCAATGCTCAAGGAGTTCGCTTTTGATTGGTGGAAGGTCCTCCTTGGTGCCAGGCATCTGGGAGGAAAGTAGAAACAGTCCAGGACAGGGCTGTTCAAACTAGGGTCATCCGTAGGGGCATTCGGCAGATTTCTGTACCAGGGTGGGAAAATAACTTTATTTTCCTTTACCCTTTACTGAAATTTAGCATTTCCTTTCATTTGGAATGGAGACAAAAACCCAAAACAGTGTTTACAACACCTATAACTTTGTAACCAGTAAAAATTGCAGAGATTTTCATATTATATTATCATTCTCGCTGATATCGTGAAATATTGCGTATGTTCCTGACTACTTCAACATTAGGGTAGTGACTGGACCTGCTGCCAGATCCTGTTACTTAATGCAGTAGTAAAGAATCACATATCTGCCTGCATCCTAGTTCTTTGTTTAGTATTTCAATGACTATAATCGATGGAATAGATTTCCCTTTAACTCTTTACGTTTGATTATTCTGAGAGGGGCCCATAGCATCACCAGACCATCAAAGTATCCACTCCCAGTCTAAAGAGGACAAGTCCAAAACAAGATCTCAAAGAAACCATTGACCTAATGTCAGAGAGGTGGCCATTATTTCTCCAGTAGAGTGTAGACCAGAGGCTGAACCTATTTCCCTCCTTTCTCTTTCCCCAGCAGAGGTGCGGCCTAGTGGGAGACCCATCAACACTGCCCGGGAACCACCACTCACCCAGGCCTCCGGTAGGTATGGTTCAGATCTCTGGCTCAAGAAACTGGTGTTGCTTCCTTCACCTAGTTACATATGACTTTCTAAGTACTCAGTGAAAGGATGTGAAAACTGTCTACAGAGCCAAACAGGTTTCCCCACCCCAAGCAGACTTCAGGAGGAAGTGAAGGAAGGAAAGGAAACAAAAACCTCATCCAGAAGAGAGAGCCCAAGCTTTCCAGAAACACATCCAGAGCTTCGAGCTCTGGAGCCATTGATTACCACAAGCCCAGCCCCCACCCCCCATCCCAGTATGTGGTCATACAGACACAAAGACCCAAGTCCTGCCTAGGGAGCTTCCTGGAAATGGTTACATTTTTAATACAGGTATTGTATCTTTCAAAGTATAATGTCCATAACTGGGCACATAACTACAGGTGTGGCCCGACCAGTGCAAGACTATTATAGACTATCATATCCTTTTTCAAACTTTATTCTTTTATGTACCACATTAGTGTGTTATGCAAGAAGGAAACTAGATTTGGCATCATATTCAGCTCTAATTCCATTCTGGATCACAAGAGGACTCGAGCACTCCACCATCCTCCCCTGTGTTAGGTGTTGGGGGAAAACAATCTCAGTGAGTGAACTGGGATCAGCCATCAGGTGGCCGCAATCCTATCAACACATATGTAAGTCCCTCTCATATCTGCTCCCCAATTCCTCTAGTTCCTGGTGATGTTTTTGCCAAGAATTCCCTATGGAAAGGGGCCTATGAGTACCAGGGGAAGAAGCAGCCAGCCATGCTCAGAGTGACTGGCTTCCAGGTTGTCAACAGCAAGGTCAACGCCACCATGATTGACCACAGTGGAGTAGAAGTGCACTTGGCTGGTAAGGAGCAGGCCACCCCCTTGAAAGCCTGGGTGTGGCAGGGGTGGGTGGGCCCACGCCCTCTGCAAGGATGTGTCTACTCTCATTGCGTCCTCCTGTCCTTGTCTGGTGGGGAGCAGGCAAATAATGTGTCTGTTCATTTTTGCTTGCATGATAAAACCACTGGGACTAAAATGAAGTTGTTAGATAACAAACAATAACTTGAACATAAAAGCACTCCTAACTAAAGAGGAAAGAGACTAATATCTCTAAAACTGAACCAAAAATAGGGACAGAGAACTCCCAGAAGCCAAAATACAGACAGACAATAAACAAAAGAAAGTACACGTTTCAGCAGTAATCAAAAAACTGAAAGTAAATACAAAATGCCATTTTCTACTTATCCCACTACGATTTTTTTTTTAAGCGATAAACTTTAGTGCTGGTCAAGGTCAAGTGAAGACACTGATGCGGTAAGGGCCAAAGTATGAAACAGGGCAATTCTAGAAAACAGTTTGGAAACTTGTGTCAAGATCTTTGAAAATTAGTGAACCCATTAATTATATTTCTAGGAATTTTTTTCATAAAAATTAGCTATGGAGGGAGTCAAACATTTATGAATAAAGGATGTTCACATAACAGGGCCATTTGTATCATATCAAAACTGGAAGGAGAAAATTGTCCAAAGTTAATGAAATGGATGTATTAATTATAAGAGATCTGATAGATAAAATAGCTTGCCAGTTTTGGGGAAAATGGACCTATCGTAGTGCACGTTAAATGTGACTCCAGTTTTTAAAGGAAAAATTATATTCATAAGAAAGAAAGCTGGAAGTAATTACACCAAAACATGAACAGTGGCAATTTCTTAGTGATATCAGGAATGATTGTGATTTTCTTCCTGCATCTCTGCATTTTCCAAAATTTCCCCAATTTTCAGTCTTCCTATAATCAGAAAACTAAATCTCTCAGAAAACAAATGTAAAGATAAAGGCATGCGTGAGCAAATGAAGGCACATGTTAATACACAACCCACATGCACTCATATCCGCCCATTCATGCATGCACACACCAGCACAGCTGAGCAGTCAGTTTCACTCATCTGCTTTAAGACACAGTCATAAAGATGTGCACATAACCCCATGTACGTGCCTCCTGCATTCCCACACCCACCGAATTGTAAAACATACTCGTGTGTTAACTGACACATTAACGTATCCAAAGTCCTATTCACTTTATTCCGCCATGTGCATGTTTTAAAAGGGTCACAATCACAGGCCAGTGATTTAGTGGTAACACACATTTGCACATTCTTGCACATCCTCTCATTCAGCCCACACAAACTCATGGGCAACACTATACTTACCTACTTATGGTTATGCATGGAATGTTTATATCAACATCTACATGTGAAATTTCACCAGGATAGCCACACCCACATCCCCACAAATATGGGTTTGGGGATTTTTCCAGATCTTTAGTCTACTCTCTGAACTTTCTTTTCCCA
This sequence comes from Panthera uncia, assembly GCF_023721935.1. NCBI lineage: Eukaryota > Metazoa > Chordata > Mammalia > Carnivora > Felidae > Panthera > Panthera uncia. Next base: position 79,684,289 of record NW_026057585.1, read on the forward strand.
GGAATTTACAAGAAAGAAGATTTCCATCTCCTGCTCCAGGTTTACCAGATCACAGGACCTGCGGAGATCTTTGTGAATAAGTTCAAAGATGACCACTGGGCTTTAGATGGGCATGTAAGTTCAACAAAATCTGCCCTTGACCTCCCTGTGCCCTATCCCCACCCCTGATTCCCAGATCACTGGCAGGGAATGGGGGAGAAGAGAGTGGAAACTCATAGGATCAACATGGAAACCTGGGGAGGGGGGGTTTCTTTGGGACGAGGACAGGGAGCAAGGGAGCCCTCGCCTGCTCGTGAAGTGGGTAAAGGAAAAGATAAAGGGACCAGGAGGCTGAGTCTCCAGAGGGCCAGCACATCTGAGTGATAGGGAGTAGGTTCTGATGTTAGAGCAGAAAGCAAGGAACTAGAGGTCAGCGGTGTAAGAGTGAATTCAAGCAAGCTGGAGGTAATGACATGGTGCCGGGACATGGGAAAAGGTGGTGGGTCCCGGGTGACTACCTCAAATATCCACTCACATTTGAGGATGCGGATTACAGATGATTTAGCACAGCTAGAAGACCAAGACATAGGGGAGGAGACACGGCTTCCTTGCCTTCTCTTGTGGGGGAAGACTTAACGCATTCTAGGGCATTCTGAAGGCAGAAAGCAGGTCCACAGTGATGCTCCTCTTCCAGTTTCACAGGAGGGGAGTTGAGCATCATGTCACATATCACACCCTTGGCTTCCCTGTCTTGGATCTTTGATGCTAGAAATGGAAGGCCGGGAAGGAGGGAGAGGTCACAGAGGCCAGAGTAGCAGAGAGCTGAGGAGTCAGGGTGCATCCTCAGGGACAAGACAGCAGGTGGACGACTGTGGATTCGTGACTTTGCTTTTCAAATACATAAGGAGAGGGGCACCTGGCTGGCTCAGTCAGTACAGCATGAGACTCTTGATCTCAGGGTCAAGAGTTCAAGCCCCACGCTGGGCATAGAGCTTAAACATGTAAGGAGAAGCAAGTGGCTTCTCCCAAGGGCTGGCACATCCGGTTAGTTACTTGGTATTCTTGAGAGTATCCTGTGGACCCCCCCTGGATACCCCATTGGGTAGCAAAGACCCGGATGCTTCAATAGCAGTAGTCCAAAAGCCGTGCAAGAACAACAGACCCTACCATGCTGGGAGGGTCGCCATAGAGAACAAGGGTCAAAGTTAGGAGATGGATGGGGCTAGGAGTACAGGCCATGGGCTAGAAGCGAATGGAGCTCTGGAGGGCCAAGCCGCTGGAGCAGCTTAGGACAACAGCCAACCATCAGGCCTACTTCTGTGGCCACCCGTGCATGGTTTGGGGCACAGATGGCACAGTCCGCCTAGAGCACAGTGGACGGAGGACCCCACCTTGGGGATGGAGCAGGAGCTGGGAGGCGTGCAGTAGCCAAACATCCTCAAAGCATGCCCTCAGCTGAGCAGCACACGGGCTTTGCGTCCAATGCCCCCATCTCACTGCCTCTGCCCTCACCCTCACAGGTCTCCTCAGAGTCCCCCGGAGGTACCTTCATCTACCAAGGCTCCGTCAAGGGCCAAGGCTTTGGACAGTTCGGCTTTCAAAGACTTGGTAACTAGCATTGGTCCCCTGGAAGGGTGTGCTCGTGGGGCGGGGGAGACACTTGAGTGCTGGGGCAAGGGATTGACGTTCTACAGCCAGATCCATGGGTCCTTAACCATTTGGGGGCCATGGCCACCTTTGAGATTCTGATAAAAGCTATGGAATATGTCCCCAGAAACAAGCGCATAGACATAATACGCTCAATCTTTGCCAAACAGTGTCAAGGCCCAGCCTCAAGTTGAGACCCCCAGCTTAAGGGACGTTGGGTCTCAGATACAGCTGCCAGCAACACCACCCAGCCAGCCCTCGGGCATCACACAGACACCCCCGAACAAGCAGACGTGGGGTTATCAGGAGTGCCTTTACTCACAGTGCCCTTTCCAACCCCGAGCAGTCCCGGAAGATGGTTCTCCCCTAGCTTCTTTACCCTGACTGCTACACATCATTGGCATCCAGTGTCTTCACTTCCTCGCTGGCCTTGACCCAGAGCCTCCCGGTCAGAGCCTCAGACTCTAGTCGGAGGAGGGCACCTGGCTTCTCAGAAGTGGTGGAAGGGGAGGCAGGAGGCAGTCATGGGTGCTCAAGGGTCAGCTCCACACATCTCCACCCACCATTCCCAGGGGCTCTGCCTGCCTTTCTCGCAGCTCTGACCTTCAGGAAGCTTCTCCTTGTCTTAAGCAGAAATCTGTTTGCCTGGTTCCCACTCCACACTATTCCTGCCCCAGAGGTATTCTTAGCTCCCCCTTGTGAGCAGTGTGGAGTAAGACCTCTGTCTTCTCCCGACACACGCAGTCCCTTGGTCCCCTGGCCCCTCAGTGCCACACACCAGAGTTGGCCTTCACCGCTGACTCCCTGTCTCCTGAGGCAGACCTGTGCCCTCTTGGAGCCACTAAGCAGGCAGTGTTGCCTCCCCATGGTCTCCCGAGTCCTCCCAGCCTTGTGCTGGGAGGGCCAGAGCAGAGGAGGGGAGACGGTCCCCAGGCTGCTCAGCATCTCCTGTCCCCCACCCCACCCCCACCAGAGCAGCTCGCTGCTGTTTTGTGTTGTGGCTTCCTTGTAAGCTTCTATCTGATAAAAGGCTCTGGTAGACAAAAGAAGTTTCGAAACTTCTGAAGGGCAACACCCTGGTAAGATTTTATCCTGCCACACGGCTTTAGGTTCTCTGGCAGGTGGGCTCCCCCAGGACTGATGGCTGTCCTTTGCATATGACCTGACGGACTGGTGTGGGGAGTCTTCTCCCTGGGGAATGTCTGAGTATGGGGGGAGGCAGCTGCAGGTGACATCCCTAGCCACGGCCACACCTCCCGCTGGGGCCGTCCCCTCCGATCGTGTGTCTGTGAGCTGAGGTTTATGCTCTGGGACTTTGCAGACCTCAGGCTGCTGGAGTCCGACCCCGAGTCCATCGGCCGCCACTTTGCTTCCAACAGCAGCTCGGTGGCAGCCGCAATCCTGGTGCCTTTCGTCGCCCTCATCATTGCAGGCTTCGTGCTGTATCTCTACAAGCACAGGTACAGGGGAAGAAGGCGGCATGGGGAGAGGGGGGCATGCAGGCCCATCACCCACCCCAGCCCGCCCCCAGCCTTCCCGGCCCCGGAGAGCTGTCATCTTGGGAAAGGAAGACAGAACTTCCTATTCCCTCCCTCTCCCCATTCACACCCCTGAGCCTCTCCCCCTTTTTACATTTTGGTCACTCTCTCTCTCATTCCCAGGAGAAGACCCAAAGTTCCGTTCAATGGCTACGCCGGCCACGAGAACACAAACGTTCGGGCCACATTTGAGAACCCAATGTACGACCGCAACATCCAGCCCACAGACATCATGGCCACCGAGGCGGAGTTTACAGTCAGTACAGTGTGCACAGCCGTATAGCCACCAGGCCTGGCTGCCACCGCCGCCGCCACCGAGAGCCCCGCCTCCGGCAGCCGGTGAGAGGGGGCGTGGGAGGCAGTCGCGCGTAGTGGGCTTGCGCCGAGACACGTGCTCCCACAGCCACGTCCAGTGGGAGGAGCCTATGCCCTGAGTGCCGCGGGGCGCCAGACCCTGAGCGGCGCGCTTTCCTGTGCCTTGTCATTATCCCCATTAGATGGGAAAACGAGGTAGAAAAGGAATTCATTTGGCCAAGATCACACGCCTAATAAGTAGCAGGGTCACAATCCAATCCATCCAACCCCAGGCAGGCGGACTCCAGAGACTGTGCTCTTAGCCCTTTGGGCTTGGCAAAATAACTAAGCGGAATGTATTAGTGAGGGGTCTCCAGAGAGAGAGATACGTATACACACATAATACATACCTAAGATATACATACCTATCTATGTGTGTATATGTATATACACATATATGCTTATCTCTGTATAAACATCTAAATATCTATATCCACATAGAAAGATGTATGTCTACGTATATCTAGATATATAGAGATATCCATGTAGAGACGCATGTATACTGTATATATACAGAGAGAGAGAGAGAGAGAGAGAGATTTAGTTTAAGGAACTGGTTCACATGATTGTGGGCCTGGCAAGTCTGAAATCCACAGGGCAGGCCTGCAGGCTGGAAATTCCATCAGGAGTTGATTTAATCTTGATCCAATGGCCATATGGAGACAGAATTCCTTTCTCTTCAGGGACTTCAATCTTTTCTTCTCGGGCATTCAACTGATTGGATGAGGCCCACCTCTGTGGGGTGGGTAATCTGCTTTACTCAGTCTACTGATTTAAATGTTAACACACCCCAAAAATTCCTTCACAGCAACATTTAGACTGGTGCTTGACCAAACAACTAGTGTTTGACCAGAGCCTTGGCAGGTTGACATATCAAATTAACCATCACCTAGAGCATGATAGATGGGCTGACACGATACCTGCCCGCCTCCAATTCTCCCCTTCCTTCTTTGAGTCCACTTTCTCCTCTAGAGTATTTCTCTTGCTTAAGTCTAAGCTTAAAATTGTAGGTATTGAGATAATTTATGCATGAGATGAAAATTATTTTCAGAATACATAAAGGCAACTATTGAATGCAAATAATTAAATTATTGGGCTTTTCTGCATCCTTTTACATCCATCTGAAACAAACATTTAAAGGAAGAGAAATTATTCCAGAATTCCAGAGTTAGTTCTGAGGTTTCATGTCTATGATCCCTGTGTACTTTTTCCTACTCAGAACTCCTACAAATAGAAGCAAAAAAGAAAAGGTAAAATCCTTCCGATGACATAAATCAGGCCTCACCAGTGATCAGTAATGACTCTGAATTTCGAGTTGCTGAATTACTGAACAATATAAGAAAGAAACCAGAATGCCCTCTGACCTGCATATCCCCCCCCACCCCAACCCCTGCTCCCTACCTCAGGCTCCACTGGGTCCCCGTGCCTGTGTGCACAGTGTGTCACCTCTGGGTCATGTGCAGTTCAGCAGCCCTCAGCAACACTCATCATGAGCATTCAGGGCCTCTGAATATTCCGCCCAGCCCACAGCTCTCCACGGCGGGCTCTTCTGGCGAGGGGCCCACCTTGTCCTGCCCAGAGCAGGAGCACAGCGAAAACACAGAGAAAGCTGCTCTTGGTTCATGGAGGCAATGTGTGAAAAACCATGTGAACACACACACCCGTCTTTAGAACGAGTAATTAGGTGATAAATTCAAATAATGCCTAAAAGAACAGCTGAAATTAAAATAAGAACCCAAATAGGCAATTCTTGGAGGCCTGTGGGGTCAGTGAGTCAGGGGGCAGGGGGCAGGGCTGTGCTATGGGCTTTCATGGACCCTTTTCTTCCATTAAAAAATGTATATTAAGCATGGTACCTTACAACGGTGTTGTTACAAAGCTGAATAGAACTCAGTCCGGACTGATTATTACAGGTCCATTATTATTCCGATTTTGAAAGAATTGGATCTTGAAAACCATTTTCCTGGGCCCCTAAGTGGGCCCACTGTGGTGGCCCCTAGGCATTGGGTCTCCTGTGCCTAATGGGTAAGTCGAACCTCCAGGGGAAGAAGACAGTATTGGGAAAATGTATGTCCTGCTGTGGGTGTTCCCCACCTATACCCACCCTCGGGTTCGGGAAGATCAAAGGTCAAGGTAACTAATTTCCTTCTTTCCCCTTTATTCCTCTTTGCTTTGCCTCTTTTCTCTCGCCTGCTTCCGCTCCCCACCTCACCCTGCCTGCCCCTCTCATTTACAATCCCCGCGCGATCCGTTTGTCCTCAGTTGTCCAGGGGACAGGCCGTCAGCCCCCTGAGCACAGTGCCCGGTGCCCATCTTCGTCTGTCTCTCTGCCCGTGTCTGCTACTGCTGGGACTTGGGTCCTCACCCCGCCACCACCTGCACCCGCCACCCCAGAGAAGACTCCCGCTGGGCCCCGACTTCGGGGCAGTACAGGAAGAGGGGCTGCAGATGGACACAGGAAGCTTATGGATTTAAAACAGCAAAGCATCTTGTGGCTGTGGGGGGGGGAGGGGGCCCGAGCACACACAGACACACATGCCTCTCCTTCATTTGAGTCCTGCGAAGAGACCGCCGAAGTTTAAAAAAGAGAAATGTGTGTGAAAGATGCCCCCCCGCCCTGCTCCCCACAAACACAGAGAAGAGGTGAAGAGGAAGCTGCACGCCCCGCCGGCCCTGTGTGAGGAGGCGGCGAGTGTGTTAGGTGGTCAGTGTGTAGAAACCAGCCGTCCGCAACTGGCTGTTCTCCTGCAAAAGTGACAGCAAGGATTACCCCAAGGGCAGAAAAACATCTTAAGAAGTACTTTGGAAATCAGTTTATTTTTTCCAACAGAATTTTATTGAGTTCTAAACCCAGTGAGTTAAAAAGTCATTCTGGGTCCTAGGCAGCACTGGGGAAGGAAGGGTGGGTCGGGGGACGTAGAGCAGGAATCTGGCCTCGAGTCTAAGGTCAGGTCTGGCTGTCAACTGACAAAGAAGAGAAGCGAGGCTGTAGCCCAGACGGAGATGCCGAGTCGGCAGCATTGGGAAGGTGCTGATACAGCAGAGCAGGCCTATCCCAGTGTCCAAAAACTCATGGCTGCCTTGTGTTGAGTTTCTTCTCTGTGCCTGACACTTTAGGTGTATCATTTCTAGACCTTACAACAACCCAAAATGTAGGAATCGTTATTCCTGTTTTATAAATGAGAAAACAGAAGCCCAGAAAGGTTGAAGAGACGTAAGCCACACCGTAAGTGTGGAGTCAGGATGCTAACCCAGGTGGGTCTGACCCCAAAGCCCACTACACCAGCTGCCAGAAACCCAGGTCTAAAGGGGCACCAAATACAGGGAGGAGCAGGTGAATCTGTATAGTAGGACTGTGGCCGGGGCTGGTGGGCCAGGCAGAGGACCTGTGTGTCCTGCTGGGCTCTTCTCCCTCCGTCTGGGCAGCCTCAGGGAAAGGGACCTCCTAGAGCTGGTGCTGCCCCCTTGGCCCCCAGCAGCCCCTGGCTACAGCAGACACAAGACCTGGGAGCTCCTGAACGGAAAGAACGGAGTGAATGAAAGTCACAACCTCTCCAGCTCCTTGAGAGAAGATTTGATTAATTCTGAGTTCCACTGTGCTTGGGTCCTTATTGAATTCCATACAAGTATTGTTGGGACACTAGCAAGTTTAGGAATCAAACTGTGGCATTTAGAGCCATTTTCTCTGTCCTCGGGAAGGTCCCTATGGGCTTAAGCACCTGTGCACGTGTGACATGCTGGCCTGAGATGTTCATATCACATACTGAAATAAATCGAAATGGAAGGGAGCGGAGTGGCAGGGACACCTGTTCTTAAACAGATGAGACGATCTGCCTCACGGTAAGAGGGGCCGAGTACAGCGAGAGGCGTCAGTTCCCAGCAGATGGGACTGAGGCTGGCAATGGCGGGAGCCCCGTGCCACCCACACCCGCTCTGGGTCACAGCGTCCCTGGGCTTGGCGGGAGAGGGCCAACTCAGCCACACACACTCACGCATTCATATCTCTCTTTCCCGGAAACAAATGCAGGAAGTTCTTTGGCTGCTCCCTTCCTCCCTTCTTTCACTCCTCCCAGACCAACCAGTGGACTCCTCCACCAGCCCTGCCTCCGCCCCCTCCCCTGTGTCCCCGCAGATGCCCAAGGAGCACATGCCAGGGGGGGCGCCCAGCACTCTGCTGTGCATTACCGTTTCCCACCTCCGGCATTCCTGCACCACCTCCAGAGGGTCGGAAGGAACCGGGCAGTCTAGGCCTTCACTCGCCATCCACACCGTACACCCACCACCATCCCATGAGGAGGAAAAAAAAAAAAAAAAAAAGTAAAACAAAAACAAACAAAAAAATCTTTTGTACAGAGATATATTTTTATTATACAAAGTTTGTACAGTACCAAAAAAAGAAAAAAAGGTGTACATTTTTTTTTCATTATTGTAGGTAAACGGTAGTGGAAGCCTTTTTTGTAAATGTAATAAAATGTATAAATATGGTTTTCAGAAAACATCAAGGACTGTAAATATGTAATCTACACACCTTCTTGGCTTGTCTGCAGTATATACATTTAATTTATCTGTCTCTGTATATGAGGCTTCCCCTGGGGTCCTGCATTATGGTACTTTCCTGAATTTGAAAGCAATTTTAAATTTTTTGAATTCAAATAAAATATAAATTTTTGCATTGGTTTCTTACATTCTAATGGCCTTTTTCATGGCTAGGGGGCAAACGTTTCTTGGGGAAGGGAAGGAAAGACACATCTGGGGCCAGAAGCCAAGAGTGGAAATGTGGAAACCTACCATATTTATACAAAAATTAACACAAAATGGATCACATACCTAAATATAAGACCTAAAATATAAAATCCCTATAAGAAAGCATGGGGGAATGCTTCATGACATCCAATTTGGCGATGCTTTCTTGGATATGGCACCAAAAGCACAGGCAACAAGAGAAAAAATAGATAATTGGACTTCATCAAATCTAAAAACTGCTTCAAAGCACGCAATCAACAGAGTGAAAAGATAACTTACAGAAGAAATATTTGCAACTCATCTGATAAGGGATTGATATCGCCCAAAAAATAAAGAATTCCCACAATTCAACAACAACAACAAAAACAGACCTGATGTTAAAATGGGCAAAGGGCTTGAACAGACATTTTTCCAAAGAATATATACAAATAGCCAACAAGCGCATGAAAAGTTGCAAAACATCGCTCATCATTAGGGAAATGCAGTCAAAACCACAGTGAGATGCCACCTCACATCCATTAGGACTGTGAGAAACACAGAAAAAGGGGACCTTGGTAGCTCAATAGGTTAAGCATCTGACTTCAGCTCGGGTCATGATCTCACAGTTTGTGGGTTCGAGCCCCGCATCGGGCTCTGTGCTGACAGTTCAGAGCCTGGAGCCTGCTTCGGATTCTGTGTCTCCCTCTCTCTCTCTCTCTCTCTCTGCCCCTCCCCCACTGGTGTCCTCTCTCCCTCTCTCTCCCTCTCTGTCTCTCAAAAATATATAAACATTAAAAAAAAAAAAAAAGCCAGAATATACCAAGCATTGGTGAAGACGTGGAGAAACTGGAGCCACGGTGGAGTGTTGGGGGGAACGTAAGGTAGTACAGCCGCTGTGGAAAACAGTATGGAGGTTCCTCGAGAAATGGACCACTACATGATCCAGCACTTCCTCTTCTGAGCACGTATCCAAAAGAACTGAAAGCAGGGTCACAAAGAGACGTACGTACACCCAGGCTCACAGCATTCTCTGCGCAGCTTAGGGGTGGTAGCAGCCCAAATGTCGGCTGACAGATGAACGGAGACACAAGATGTGGTGTATACACAGTGTAGTAGCCTGAAAAAGGAAGGAGATGGTGACACATGCTACAACATAGATGAACCTTGAGAACGCTGCGCTGAGTGAAATGACGCAGTGAAATGAACAAGACGAATCCTGCATGAGGCCATAGAAACAGAAAGTAGAATGGTGGCTGCCACGGTGTAGAGACGACATAAATAAAAAACTTGTTTAAAAAAGCATTCCAACACTAGCTGAATACAATTAAACAAGCAATTGCAAATGTTAAGTACAACACACATCAGGGAAATGCAAACAGGCATACAAGAGGAAGATACGAAATAAGAGTTTTCACCAAAAAAAAAAAAGGACAAACACATCTTAGAAATTAAGACCAAACTGCAAAGTATCCAAGGGACAACAGATTCAGGAAAAAAAGTATAATCAAGGGCATATGGGAAGAAAATTAAAATGTGTAAGAAAACAAAAATCAAATAAAGGAGTAAAAGGTAAGAAAGTGAGATACAGAAAACAAAGATAAACTGATTTACGTGCAGTAGAAATCCCTGAAGAAGGAAACATAAATAAATAGAAAAGAATTAATATTTAAAATTATGCTCTCAGGGTCACGTGCTTCAGCTCTGATCTCGCGGTTCGTGAGTTCAAGCCCCGAGTCAGGCTCTGTGCTGACAGCTCAGAGCCTGAAGCCTGCTTTGGATTCTGTGTCTCCTCGCTCTCTGCCCCTCCCCCCCCCAAAAAATAAATAAACGTTAAAAAAAATTTATGCTCTCAGAAAACTTTCTAGAATTAAAAGAAATTACCGTATACATATAATTAACTTATATGTTGAAAGGCCCACCATGCTCCTGGGAAAATTATCCTAGAATGGCCAGATCTGGGACATACCCCAGTAAGACCATATTTTAAAGGGGGAAAAAAAACATTCTCTGGGCCTCCAGGTTAAAAAATAAGTCTGTGGCAAGAAAAGAAAATCAGGTCATCAGACTTCCTAATAGCAGCACACAGTAAGCAAAACAAGAGAGGAGCAGTGTTTTCAACCAGCTGAAGGGAAAATGTGAGCCAAGTATTATCCAGGCAGTAACTGTTAAGACTATGAAACAGTATTAAATATTCCAGAACTCAGGAATATTTTACTCACGAGCCTTTCCTGAAAAGTCTCCTAATGAGAGGACAGGCTTCATCCAACCAATTGCCAACTAGGAACTTCAGCAAAAAGGCTGGTATTGAGAAGTGATTATATTGAAATCTAAAATGAAGGTGGCAACAGAGACAGAAGAATAGTATGTAAATGCCATGTGTCTGTCAAAGTGGAAGTCGTTTTTTAATGGGAAGGGAAGGAAGAGGAAAGGGGGGGGAGTAAAATGAACCCACTGATGGCCACAGAGAGAAGAGGTTGGAGTCAAAAGATCACCTAAAGAAAGGTTTCTCAAACTTGGCACCATTGACGTTTGGGGTGGATACTTGTCTCTGTAGTGCTTGGCTGTGCTGTGAATTATAGAACGTTTAGAAGCATCCCTGGCTTCTGCCCACTAGATGCCAGTAGCACCCTCCTCCAGCAGTGACAACCAAAAAATGTTTTCGGATATTGCCAGATGTCTTCTGGGAAGCAAAACTGATACACACACACACACACACACACACCTTCCCTCCCCTGCATTGAGAACCACTATTATAAAGCTTATAAAATAGTAAGAACCTAAGTAATGAAAAGGAGGATGAAGGGCAGTACATAGGTGTATTAGTATAAAGGAAATCATTAGAATAAAAATATAAATTTTACGAAATATTAATGCACATTTTAAAAGGACCCAAAATATCACATTCTGAAAGAACCACTAAGCAGGACAAATACACAAAGCAAATACAACATAAAATATTATGACAGATCTGAAAATAAACACAGCCATTGTATCACGGCATGTAATTAGGTTTCACTTGTTAAAAGGTTTCAGATGCGTTCACAAAGTAAAACTCAACTCTGTGCTGTAATAAGAGGCGTACCTAAAATAAAGTAAATCAAAACAGCTAAAACCAAAGGAATAGGCATATCCTAATGGTGAAGGCTCGGATTAAGGCATAGAATTCAGCCCGCTGTGCTAACCATCCCACAGGTAGGGCATTGGCCTCTAGGACTTCATCTGTGGTTGTCATTGTGTACCCTGCCTTTCAAATGCCCTCTGTGATGAAACTGCTACCATCACTGAACAAGGTGAGGCCTGGGTTCTGTAGGGCCTGGTCACGCAGATGTGGGTGGCTTGCAAATACTTCATCGGTCATCTCGGAACAGTCATGATCTGGTGTCCCTTCCTCAGAAGGTAGGAAAGTTTCAGGGTTCAGCGTCCACACTGTTTCAAGAGTGACCCATGGATTCTCGCAGAGAAGGCCCTGGTGTTGTGTTAGCCAAGAGTTGGGAAGGAAGCGGTGTCTGTGAGTGTTCATGAGAGACACAATAGCATGAGGGACCTTGACGTCTAGTTGTTCCAGGGTGAGTTTATCTGCCTCCTTGAGCAGAACTGTAGCCGCTAGCGCCTTAAGGCATGGTGGCCATCCTGCCACCACTGGGTCCAGCCTCTTCAACAGGTATGCTATTGGTCGTTGCCAAGGGCCAATGGTATGTGTGAGAACCCCAAGGGAGACCTTTTCCACCTCATGCACAAAGAGATTAGAAGGCTTTTCTATGTCTGGCAGGCCAAGGGCTGGTGCCTACCCCAAGGCGGCCTTTGTCTCTAGGAAGGCGGCTTAGGCCTCCTCTGTCCAGACAGGGGCTCTCGATCCGGCCCTACCAAGAGATTATAAGAGGGGTCTTGTTATTGCCGAGAATCCAGAAATCCAGATCCGGCAGAATGCTGCAGCCCCCAGGAATTCTTGTAACCCCCTCTTAGTTTGGGGCTGGGGTAGGGAGGTAATGATCTTTTTCTGTCTGGCCCTAGAGCTCTTTGTCCATGGGTGAGGAGCAAGCCTAAGTATTGGACTTGCTGTTGGCAGATCTGTGCCTTTTTTCATGACACCCAATACCCTGAGTCCAACAGGAGTTGGAGGAGGGCCCGTATGCCCTCTGTACATTTCTCTCGGGTATTGCTGGCAAGGAGGAGGTCACCCACATACTGGAGAAGGGTGCAACGTGTGTCCTTCCTTGGAAAGCTGGCGAGGTCTCCGGTCAGTGCCTCCCCAAAGAAGGCAGGCGAGTTTTTAAACCCCTGTGGGAGGCGCGTCCAAATCAGTTGCATCTGACGCCCTGTGTCTGGTTCGGTCCATTCGAAGGCAAACAAGGGTTGGCTCTGGAGGCCAAGTGGAGGCAGAAGAAGGCATCCTTTAAGTCTAGGCAAGTAAATCATCTGATAGAGCCTGGGATCTGGCTGAGGAGGGTGTACAGGTTCAGGAACACCAAGTGCAAGGAGACAGTCACTTTGTTGATAACTCATGGGTCTTGGATTGGTCAGTACACTCCTCCCGGCTTCTTGCCTGGCAAGAGTGGGGTGTTCCAGGGTGACTGGCATTCAACCAGCATGCCTGCTTCTTTGAGTCTGGTCAGGTGTTCTTGGATGCCCGCCCTTATCTCTTGTGGTGGGGGTATTGCCACTGTCTCTGCGGTTGAGCCCCTGGGATTAACTCTACAACGACGAGGGCCCGGTTGTGGGCAAGTCTGGGGGGGCTGTCCTTGGTCCATACAGTGGGGAAGGCAGTCCTGAATTCAGACGGGCCACTTGGTTGGGCCTAGGCGCAGAATAGCCTTCATTTGGATCCAGTCGGAGGCTGGTGCGTCCCATTGGCTCAAAGGTTATTTGGGCCCCCAGCTTTGAGAATACATCCCAGCTGAGGAGAGGGATAGGGCACTCAGGTAGAGGAATTCATGCTGTACCATGTGGCCCCCGAATTCACATAAAAGTCATAGTTTGGCCCCCTACTTTCATTTTGACCATGGACTCATGGGGGCCAAGAAGTGAGCCCGGTCCCCCTCAATCTGAATCTACTCCTATTAGGCCTATGAGGTCTTTCCTGCAGCATACTTCTGCGTATCGGCTGGGTTTCTGGGACTTTCCCCAGTTGGGATATTTATTCTTTCAACATCCTTTCTCCTTGCAGTAAGGCGCACTGATCCCTTGCTAAGGAGGTTCTGGGCCTCCCCCCTTTTGGCAGCTCTCTTGTGCCTCAGGATCAAATGGGGTGTAAATGTCGTAAGCCTTGGGAGCCTCCCATAATAATCCCCAGGGGATTCCCCTAGCTTCTGGGCATACTCATGGGCTTCTTAGCCCCTGCTCAGATCCCCCAGAGGAGAGCCTCTTGGTACTGGCAGATGTGGACTGGCGTCTGGAGAGTTCCTGCACCTGGCCAAGGGCGCAATCTGGCAGCTGGTCCAGGGGAGAGAGGACCTGCTGAGTCCAGAGGTGGTGGGGAGACTGAAGGTGGTGGAGTATTGGGAACCGGGGTGTTTGGGGTCAAGATTGGCTCTTCCTGTAGATCACTGGCAAGAATTTGTGGAGGTCGGGACTTCTGTTGACCTTCCTTGGGCTGCTTTGTCAAGGCATCTAAGACCCTAGCCTGTCCCTGTTTGTTGCAGGTAAATCTTACCCAAGGGGGAAGGGTTTGGGCAATCCCTAACCAGGAGTCAATATACGAGAACTGATCAGGGTGACCCGGGTCCCAGATGAAAACACGCCAGACACGGCGAACCGTTAGGACATCTAAGGTTCCCTCCGAGAGCCATCCTACACCAAAAGTGGGCCATTCCAAGTTACATGGGGTCCTTAACTTGCTGGGGGTCGTCTTAATTCCGTAGTCTCCCAAAAACCCCTTTTTTGCTCTGTCACACCCCATAGTGTTCCCGTGAGAAGGAATCGCAAAGACAGAGGAGTAGGGGTGCCCCCTTTAATGAGGAGACCAGTCAGATGCCTATCTGGCCATATCCCAAAGGAACTTAGGTGACAGCCATAGCGGTCTCAGCTTTGTGACATGACTGGAAACTATTCCGATGCCACCATGGGCTGCGTGCCGTTCACCACGGAATCGCAGATGGGCCCACTCAGACTCCATGGACTTTTGGGGACCGTAAGGGTACCCGCGCATGGAGCCACAGAACTGAACTCGGCAGGCAAGCCAGACCCGAGTCGCACACTCATGCTCACATACACACCAGAGGTTATGACATTCCCTCCCACAGAATTCCGACAGGTGAGACCACTTGAGGTCTCCGGGGAGTGATCAGGTCCTGCTTCCACCCCTGTGGGTGGGCTGGACAGGACAGAATTGGGTCCCAGGCCTTACCGGTATCTGACGTCAGGTCCAGGTCGTCACCTGCCAAGTCTCCTCCAGTCCAGCGGGAACGGCGGAGCAGGGCCAGCCTGAAGCCACTGAGCAGGAGACTGCAGAAAATCAGGCAGGGCGCGCCTTCTTCATTGCAATTCCTCGCTCCATCACCGCCTCGCCATTTTCCCAAACTGATGGCAACGGGCCACCATGGTTGGTCATTTCCCGGTCAGAGAACCAAATGTTACAGAACCTGGTCTGATCGCCCAGTGGAAGAACCAAGCAGCACCCAGAGATGTTGAAAGGCAGGAGGTTGATTTCACACCAGCGGGCTCAGGGGAGATCACTCTCCAGAGGTCTGAGCCCTAAGCATAAGCAGAGGGAACAATTTACAGTCTGTTACTTCCGCATTCCGCGTTAGGAGTAATTTGGTATTTGGGCAAGCGGGGCGGGAAGAAGAACCCGGGAGGGGGTTCTTAGGTCGGGGACTGGAATTTCCCTATCAGTCCTGTCGGCCATCTTTTAACAGATTTTTCCCTATCAGGAAGGGATATGAAGACAGGAAGGAGGTGATAATAGAGGAGACAGGGTAAGGGGTGGGGAGTGGTTAGGGACCGAAGGTCCTTAGGTGTATTTCCTCCCCACTGCAGAAAGAAGAAACCCAACTCAAACTAACTTCACAACAAAATGCGTTGGCTCCGGGCGCCTGGGTGGCTCAGTCAGTTAAGCCTCCGACTTCAGCTCAGGTCACAATCTCACAGTCCGTGGGTTTGAGCCCTGCGTCGGGCTCTGGGCTGATGGCTCAGAGCCTGGAGCCTGCTTCCGATTCTGTCTCTCTCTCTCTCTCTGACCCTCCCCCGTTCATGCTCTGTCTCTCTCTGTCTCAAAAATAAATAAACTTAAAAAAAAAAATGCGTTGGCTCACGTGACAAAGTCCAGTAACTGAGTGGGCTGTGACTTAGCCAGTATCTCCAGCTCCATTTCTCTGGGATTCCCTCAGCTGTGTGGCCGTGGCTCCAGGCAGGCTTTCTCAAGGCAGTAATGTTCAGAAACTCATCTTCTATTCCCACCCCCCAGCAGTTATTTCGTTGACGCAAATCGGGTCACCCATTCCTGATCATCCAATCCCTGTCATCATGAGAATGTCATCACTGCATAGCTACTTGTGTTCCTAGTTGGAAAACAGGCCAAGGAGAATGGGATTATCCCCAAAGCAGGCCCTGTCTGGAACCCAAGGAGGGGAAGCCCTGAGACACATGGGCTTCCTGGAAGGAAAAGCTACCTAAACAAAAACTACAGTACTCTTAAGAAGAGGGGACGTGGGGCGCCTGGGTGGCTCAGTCAGTTAAGCATCTGACTTCAGCTCAGGTCATGATCTCATAGTCTGTGAGTTCAAGCCCTACATCGGGCTCTGTGCTGACAGCTCAGAGCCTGGAGCCTGCTTCGGATTCTACGTCTCCCTCTCTCTCTCTGCCCCTTCCCCACCCACACTCTGTCTCTCTATCTCTTAAAAATAAATAAACATTAAAAAAAAAGAGAAGGGGGGAAGCGCCCAGCAGTGTCCACCACAGACACTAAAAAATAAACATGCAAAAACAGACTGGGATAATGCAAAGAGAGTCGGGTAGGAGTCCGTGGCTTTCAAATTGAGCCCTGAGAGAGGGCTTCCAGGGAAGGTGGCTGAGTAGGAGGATCCTGGGCTCACCTCATCCCATGGATACAACTAGAAAACACTCACATCAGTGTAAGTAACCCAGAAAATGACCCAGAGTCTGGCAGAACAGACTCTCCACAAGTCAAGGCAGAGAAGAGGCCTCATCGAAGAGGGTAGGAAGGGTGGAGACGCAGTCAGGAGCTAAATGGACCCCGGAGACTGTCCAGGGGACGGAGGGACCTGTGAGCATGGAGGGGAGAGGACCCTGGAGAGACCACACAAGGAAGACGAATCCCCCCAACATTTGGCTTTGAAAACCAGGGGGGCCAAACTTCACGAGTTCTTATCATCAGCGGGACTCAACACCTGGAACTTTAAAAGTCAGTGAGTGGGCTTGGCTCTGGGAAACTGAGTCCCTTCCCTTAAAGAGATAGTACAACAAACAGCCCACAGACATACAGCATAGAAGCAGCAGTTGGAAACACTCCTGACACCTACAAGAGGGAGATTTGTTTACTCATCTCAGAGCGCGTCACAGAGGGACAGTGATCACGGGGAGACTCCTCCAGGAACAAAGGAGCTGGTGGGCATCTGGCACCTCAACATACACCACAGCCACCTATGGGAACCGGCAGGTCACCAGACTCCCTGCTTGTCTTGCTAACAGCACACCCTGCCCTCCACATTTCCCTGCAGGCCCGCCCCCTCCAGCCGGGCCTCCGCTCCAGGTCCCCTCACCCAACAGACACGTGCAAACCTTGCTAACCCCATGTGTCCCACCCCAGTGTGTTTCTGCAGATCCCCCTCGCCCCCCACAACCCAGCCTGCCTCGGTCTAAGTGGTTGCAGGTACCCTCCTGCAGGAAAGACCGTAAGTGGGAGTAAGAAAAGTAGGAAGCAGTAAAATTGAGTATGTCTATAAAAATCAGTCAAGGGGGATGCACAAAATAAAAGGATGTAAAGCATGACACCACATACCTAAACAGGGGGGAGAGGAGTAAAGAATGGGCTCAAACTGAAGCGACCATCAATATACTGTAGACTACCGTATGCATAAGGTGTTATATACAAACCTAATGGTGGCCACAAATCAAAAACCAGTAATAGATATGCAAAAAAATAAAGAGAAAGAAATCCAACTATATCAC
This sequence comes from Panthera uncia, assembly GCF_023721935.1. Lineage (NCBI taxonomy): Eukaryota > Metazoa > Chordata > Mammalia > Carnivora > Felidae > Panthera > Panthera uncia. Next base: position 79,701,655 of record NW_026057585.1, read on the forward strand.
TAAAGAAAGCCAGCAAACCGTGAGAGAAGAGAGCAAGAGAAGAAACAGAAAAGAACTATAAAAACAACCAGAAAACAAGAAACAAAATGGCGATAAGCGCATACCCATAAATAATTACTTGGAATGTAAATGAACTAAACACTCCAATTAAAAGACATAGGGTGACAGATTGGATAAAAAGCAAGAGCCATCGATAGGCTGCCTACAAGAGACTCATTACAGACCTAAAGACACATGCATATGGAAAGTGAAGGGATGGTAAACTATTTATCACACAAATGGAAGTGAAAAGACAGCCAGGATAGCAATACTTATATCTGACAAAATACACTTTAAAACAAAAACTGCAACAAGAGACAAAGAAGGACACTATATAATCACGAAGGAGACAATCCAACAAGAAGATATAACAATTCTAAATATTTATGCACCCAATATGAAAGCACCCGCATATATAAAGCAGTTAATAACAAACATAAAGGCAATAGTCAAGAGTAATATAATAATAGCAGGGGACTTGTTAATACCTCAGTTACATCAATGGATAGATCATGCAAACAGAAAATCAACAAGGAAACAGTGGCTTTGAATGATACGTTGGGCCAGGTGGATCTAACAGATATAATCAGAACATTCCATCCTAAAACAGCAGAGTAAACATTCTTTTCAAGTGTACATGGAACATTCTCCAGAATAGATCACATACAAGTCTCAACAAATTCAAAAAGATTGAAGTCATACCATACATATTTTCCAAAGACAATGTTATGAAACTAGAAATCGACCACAAGGAAACATCTGGAAAGAACACAAATGGATGGAGGTTAAATAACATGCAAATAGATCACATATTAGGTCACAAAACAAGTCTCAACAAATTTAAAGTAATTGAAGTCATACCATGCATTGCTTCCAACCACAATGCTATGAAACTAGAAATTGACCACAAGGAAACATCTGGAAAGAACCCAAAAACATGGAGACTATCTAACATGCTACAAAATAATGAATGGGTCAACCAAGAACTCAAAGAAGAAATCAAAAATTACATGGAGGGGGCTCTTGGGTGGCTCAGTCAGTTAAGGACCCAACTTCGGCTCAGGTCATGATCTCATGGTTCATGGGTCCGAGCCCTGCACTGGGCTCTGTGCTGACAGCTCAGAGCCTGGAGCCTGCTTCAGATTCTCTGTCTCTCTCTCTCTCTGCCCCTGTTCCTTCTCTCTCTCCCTCTCTCTCTCTCTCTCAAAAATAAATAAAAATTAAAAAAATACATAGAGAAAAATGAAAATACAACAGTCCAAAATCTTTGGGATACAAAAAAAGCAGTCCTAGGGTTTATAGCAATGCAGGGCCACCTCAAGAAGCAAGAAAAATCTCAAATAAATTGAGACCTGAAAGATGAGTGGGCATTAGCCAGGTGATGAATGCAGGGAAGAGGAATCCATGAAGTGGGAACTGCATGTGCGAACATTGGGAAGAGCTCACCTGTTGGAGGAACAGAAGGGAGGCCACTGTGGCTGAAGTGTATTAAAGGAGGGGAACAGTGTGTGACAGAGAGCAAGTGCAAAATCATGCACCCGGGGTGGAAAGCCCAGTGACCTGACCTGATTTATGTTGTAAGAAAATAACATGCAACTTTTGGAGCTTGGGTTGAAGAAGACCAAAAAGCAGAAGTAGGAATGCAAGTTAGGAGGCGGCTGCAGCTGACCAGGTGGGTGATGGTAGCCAGGATGAAGGCAGTAGCCATGGGAATGGAGAGCAAGGGGTAGAGTCAAGGTGTCCTTTGGAGATTTAGTCCACGTGATTCGGTGATTGGATATAGAGGCAAGGGAGGAAGAAGAGTCAGAGGTGACTCTTGAGCAACTGGATGGATGATGCTACTCTTTACTGGGATGAAAAAGAAAGGTTGGAGGGCTAGGAGCAAGCTTGGGGGAAATCGGTGTGGACCTGCTGAGTCGCAGAGGAGATGCCACGAACTAGTTATGCAAATCTGAGCTCAGGAGAGAGATTAGTGGCCATCACAGATGGTGGGTTCCAGGACAAAGGTGGCTGAGCTGCTAAGCTGGAGTGGTCAAAGCCTGCGTGGCCCTCCTGTGGTTGTATGAGCCCCCCAAGGGGATGACAAGGAAGACTGCCAGCCAGGGGAGGAGGTCTTCGGTGCTTGCAGGGGCACATCCAGGGGGTGGGGGGCTGACACAGGCAGGGAGGGCTACGGGACAATACAGGTGAACTGCAGGGGCACCACAGGAGCAGACTTTCAAAGGACCCGATGGTGGCACGTGGCCAAGAGTGCAGGCCCTGGAGCCAAACTACCGGACTGGAATCAGGGCTTTCCCACGGAACTAGCTGTGTGGCCTGAGGCGAGTGACGAACCTGAGCCTCTGTGGCCCCCAAACGGGGATAATAATGACACCACTTCATGGAGGTAGTGGTGAGGCGGAAATGCTGTCATCGCTGGCCCTTGGCAGAGTGCCTGGTCCTCAGGTACTTAATACACGTGAGCCTTTACAGCTATTAGCTCTCAGCTCTCGGTCACATAAATAAGGGAGGAAAAGGACTGATCTGGAGGCAGTAGCGAGGCGCGAGGAAGACACAACCCCGCCTCACCACCAGGAGAAGCCCGGGCCGAAAGCAGGGAAGCAGCCTGAGAGGGCTGCCCGGGGTGGGGGCGGGGGTGGGGGGGTGGGGGGGTGCATCCAGAGTAAGGCAGGACCCGGTGGTGCCGCACAGGTTAGGTGAAGAGAGGGGGGTGTTAGGGGCTGATGAGCGTGGAGTAGGACTTCTCAAGGGGGATGGACAGGCCTAGAGGAGAAAGCAAGGGTCTGAAGAGGCGGGCTCAAGAAGACGGCGGCCCAGGGCACCGAGGGATGGTCAGTAACTTCGGCATGTGAGGTTGTGCTGACACATCAGCCTCAGAGAGAGAGTTCAGCTGAGCGCATTGCTTTTGGACGGCAAGAGAAGGCCCAGAGAGGGCGTAGAGCGGTAGTCCCCTGCAGAAGCACACACAGCAATGTGCAAGGGGTAAGAGAACCGAATCGGGCCACTCAGCGCTCTGGGATGGGCAGTGTTGGGTGGACTTTAGCCCTGACTTGGCATACAGATCAGACAAGATGGAAGTTACTGCCTGTGTGTCCGGGGCAGGCCATGAGATCCACCTTCGACGCCCTAGAGTCCCACAGAGACCAACAGTAAATCAACCTTGGAAAGTCCTGACCAGAAGTACCTAACGTTCTTGCTTTTCCTTTGCCAGGAGAGTGGGAAAGATGCCCAATTGTGGTCAGTGGTCTTCCTTTTAATCCTCAGCCATAAAACTCCTAGAAGAAAACACAGGCAGTAAGCTCTTGGACATCCATCTTGATCTTGGACATCAGTCTTGATCTTTGTTGTGACAGGAGTCTGGGTCACAGGAGAGTGGAACAGGGGAAGGATATAGACTGGTGACCCAAACAGTCCAGCCCTCTGTTTCTAATTCGGGAACTGTGAAGAAGCTGCCTCCCGTCTCCCTGCTTCACTTCCCCCTCCACGTGCTCCAGTTCTTGCTCTCCCCGATTCAGCTCTGCCTGCCCCCCCCCTCTCCTGGCTGTCCGTCTACCTCACTCGCTGGACACCCAGGACAGCTGACACCTCTTTCTACCTGTTACCCTTCCTATCTCCCAATGTCGACTGCCTTCTCCCCTGACTGTCCCTTTGTTCTTTCTCTTCCCTTGTCTGTTTCTTGCTCTCCCCATCCACACACCACCTTTTCTGACTTGTCCCCCCTCTTCTCTCAATCCTTCCTTTGCCCCTGACCCACCTTCTTCTACAAGCTGCCTGAGCCCTGTAACTATGGAGTTCCTCACACCTTCTCTTCAGACCTCAAGCCCAGGGATGCCCCAATCTCACCTGGTGATTCCCACTGCCAATCTGGGAATTAGGTGCCTAGTCAGGTTCCTGGCGCAGCCCAGAACTTGTGACAACACAGGCACCCAGCAGCCTATTGACACGAGAGCCAACAGAAAGCCAGCCCCGGCCCAGGAGCATCTCTCTGGGTTTTTTCCTAGTATTGCTTTCTCGGTCGTATTAGTCATAGCTAGCTCTAGCTATCTAGATTGATAAAAGTTCTTGTTCCTGCCTGGGTTGGCTGGTCAACTTTCATGGCCCCTGACATTTGTAACTGACCTCTGGGCCCTCCCTGCTAATGGCAAGAACATGGCAATGAGTTGCCTGTGCCCTCTGTCCTGTCTTCCAGGAAGGCAAACCCTGGGGATCTGGTCACTCTCAGAGTAACTGCTAGAAAGAGGTTACATGAAAACATGTCAACACAACCTGGAACTTCTCTTCCAGGGTGACAATGACTAATTTTCTCCCAGATCTCATCTTTGTCCCCAGATGTGCAGACCATTAGCCCATCCCAACCACTACTATAATCTACACTGGAGAGTCTGACTCCTACAGGAAGAAACAATTTCCAGTGGATTCTGATCAAGGCCAAGCCCAAATCTGAAATATCACTCTCTCCCCACCCTCTACCAGTTCACAACCAGAATTCAAGGACAGCAGAATTTAAAAGGCAAAGAGTTGCCTATAACCCACTTCACAAAAATACAGACTGAAATTTGATTAGGAAACTTAAGTGTCTTCAGCCACAACGTCTTCTGGACATTACCAGAAGGGGTAGGTGAAGAAAGGAGGGGAAAGAACCCCCATAGAGACCCTCCACCTGGGCCCTCCTCAAGTACAAAGTGTGTCAGCTCTGTTCCTGAACTGGGGGGCAGAGGGGTGGCAAATCAGAAGAGTCAGGCCTTTGGCAAGCCTTCCTTTCTTTTCATCCATAATCTTTGCATCATTTGGGTCCCAGATACCTCAGATTTCCTAGCACAGAGACCCCAGGGGAAATATCAAAGCAGACATGTGGAGATGGCCAGCAGACCGAGGAGCCACCTGTTATGGACAAAAGGCAACGCCTCATGAGCTCGTACATCCACTCATGTATGAAGAACCACGGAGAACAGTGAAAGGAAGATACCAGTCCAGCACAAAGGGTATGAGATCACGTGCCCCAATCCTCCCCCACAGCCTCAATGTGTACCCCTGATTTACACCCCCTTTCCTCCATGCTTTGAGTTCAACAAGGAAAATGCCAGAAGAATCCAAAACAGTCTTATTTTTTCTTTGTTTAATCAGAATAATTTATTAATTCATCAGGCCACTGCATCCCAAAATAGGATTTGACCAGGTTTAAGAGATGTACATGACACCACCAAAAAAAAAACAGAAAATAGTAAAAGATAAGGAAGTGAAAACAAAGCCAGACAAAATGAAGTCAGTGATCGATGCACAAATTGCTAACCAAAAGGGCCTGCTCAGTTTTTGGAACTGGATCTTGAACCTCTGAGCCTCCTGGTGGCCAAAATTTATCCCATTTTCATTTCACAGTCACTAAGATCAATCACCAATGTCTAGTTTTCATAAGAAATTAGTTGCTCAAGGAAAGTCCCTGGAGAAAATGCCGAGGATGTGCCGGAAGGGCTTAGCGTGACCTCCAGCCCGGCTTGCCTCACCTCCTCTGTTTCTGGGAAACTTCAGGAGTGGGGTTGGGTCAGGGGCTGCATATATGGTCGTGAACAAGCTTTTCCTTGTCGGCTGCTGTCTATAGGGGTATTCTCCTGCCCTGCCCACCCCCCTTCCCGGTGAAGTTGGAGTGACGGTCTCAAAGCAGCTCCTCACCATCACCAGGACATGCCCTTGACCCTCATGCTCATCTCCATTGCCTCTAACTTTGCAGAAGCTTCTCTGTGGTCTGTGGATTCCCCAAAGAACTGAGGCCAGGCCATGTTCTACATTGAAGAAAGAAGGGGAGTCCTTTCCCCCGGGTGTTATATTTGTCACTTGGCACCACAGTAGGGCTCCCTGAGCCCCGGTGACTCCCAAGAGATTCCAGTGCCAGTGGCTCGGTCACTGCTGCCCGAGGCTCCTCTCCTGCTTGGGCTCACATGAATCTGTAATGCTGATCCAGAACCAGCCTTAGAGGCACATTGTGTTTCCTTTTTCTCCCTTCCTCACCCTCTAGGCGCCACCGTTATGGAGTCTTTTCCAACAATGAAAATGTGAAAAATAAATGTGACTTCAGAAAGTATTACGTAATAGCAGACAGGATCAGAATGGTTCCCATATCAAGGGAATCCCTCACCGCACCCTCATTAGAAACGTGATGTCTGTGTGGACCCTTATTCTACCTGTTCACTGTGTGTAGGTAAAATTGTTCAACTGGATCCTGCCCTTGCCCGTTCTGACGCTCTTGACTCAGCTAAGTGGCTCTTAGAACAAAGCAGCTCTCAGCCTTGAGAAGCGGGGAGCCTGAGCCACACTGAGAAGAGGGGCCTCTTCCTCCGGGCAGCACAGGGCAGGGTCACCGGGTGCAGGCTCCTCCCAGGGTTCTGACAGGGACCGGGTGGGAAGTGCACCAGAGGGCAGTGAGGTCCCCAGCGTGGGGCGGGGAAGTAGAGGGAGGTGGAGATAGTTCCAGGTTTGCCTCTAGTCAGAGTGACGGAAAAGATGGCACTAAAGACACGGTAGTGGTAGTGGTGATGTCGGGAGAGACAGCAGCAGGAGCCGTGGGAAGCAGCGGCTGCCCCCTGGACTCCGGCACAACTCGAACCCCTCTCCTGCCAGGCCTTCCCTGACCTCGCGCTACATGTAGCACGAGCCTCCAGTCGCAGCCTGGGCAGGGGCTCGACACTGGTGTCTGCTGCTCAGAGAGGACACTAAGGAGCATCGGAAGGAGAGGTGGCATCAAGACTGAGAGAAGGGGATGCTTCACCACATTCATTCTGACCGTAGGCTCCACTGGAAGACTGCCCAGTGCTGGGGAACCACGGCCCACTGGAAAATGCCCTTAGGAGGGAGAGCGTGTCTGGGGCCCTGAGTCTGTAGGAGTCTGACTGTGTGTGCCTCACCGGCGTTGTGTGAAGGAGGCTGCTTTGTGGGCCAGTGTGTACGTAACGTGCATGCCGAATGGATGGGCCCAGGCTGAAGATGGCTGCAAGGGGTCACAGTGCGTGGGGGGGAGGGGGGGCACGAGTGGCTAGAGAGGCCCCGGAGTCACTCAGGTTGGACTGGCAGGGAGGAGACCGGGCTCCTAAGAGGAGAGCCCAGGGCAGGAGACAGATCTGGAAGTCCCGGGCACGTACACACTGGGAAGCCAATGCCATCCGCAGCAGCCCCAGGACGGAAGTTCAGACAGCAGCCTGTGGCTTCGCACCACACCCACACCCACTCAGTACTTCAAAGCTCTGCACCCCCGTCCCCAAAGGGGGTTACCTTCTCCACAAAGTGACTAAACACAAACTCCTTTTTGCAGCCTGGAGGCAGGGAGCTATCCCCGACCGGGGGTGCCGGAATGGGATAAAGCAGGGAGAACCCAGGGCACCCATAGGTCCTGACCGCTGCATTCTTCAGCATGTGAGGACCCGACTGCCTCACGCTCCTTCTCGCAGGATGAAATTGTGCCATGCAGCTGGGCTGCAGGACAGCATTCAGTGCCCTCTCAGTGGGAGCACACCAACTCCTCCCACCTCCCCCGCGATCAGCCATGGCATGGCCATCAGAAACACAGCTTCCGCCAACAGGGAAAGGCCCGGGGAGGCAAAACTAGAGGCCCAAGTTCCTGTAAGGCTTAACGTTCAGTTCATCCAAGTCTAACCTGAGCAGGACTGACTCCCTGAGGAAAGGGAAATTCTTAAACCCCATTTCCTTCCCCAAAGCAGTATCTCATGGGGAGAAACATCACTGTGGTTACAGGTCGTCCCTGTCTCAACCCCCTGTATCTCTCACCCATATTGTTGCAAAGATAGAAATCCACAGTAAGTGCTTTAATAATAGCTCAGCCTTGCTCAAAACATTGCCGGTTCAGACCATCCCAGGCCCTCTGCTCTTTAGGGATTCTCGGTTTCCCTATTTGCTAAAAGGAGAATTCATAAAGGAATTTTAGTAGGAAATGTGGTCCACAAAGTGCTTTGGGATCTTCACACCTGAGTTACCTGCCCTAATGCAGAAGGGGATTCAGGAGAATGGTCAGGAACACCTTAGGCTCCAGAAACAGATCTGGTTAAAGCCTGCCTCTGCCATTTTCAGATGCGCCACCAGGCAAGTTACTTGGCTTTCCCAAGCCTCGGCTCTCTCCTCTGGGAAATGGGGACACTATTAGTACCTCTCTCCCAGCACCACTGTGAGGAGGAGATGAGATGATGTGCACAAAGTGCTTAGCACAGAGCCTGCCAGAGTAAATGCTCAATAAATACCAGCTACTTTTGCTATTGTTAATAATTTATCAAGGACATCACTGAGGTTCCTCCTCTTTGCTGAGGTCATGGCGGTCTGCTTTAAGCCACTGATTCCCAATTATGCCCTCTCTCGCCAGTCTTAAAGCTCTCCTGTACGGACACACCCCAACCGAAATCCGCCACGTGAGAATTTGCTGATGTGTGCCAACAGAACACGTGTACCTGTGGACAGTGTGAAGGCACAGCGAGGTTTGGACTCACTGCTCAGGACCCCTGATGTACCTCTAAACTCCTACATGACCAGTTTGGCTCAAACACTGATCAAGTCCTCACGTGACAGCAAATATAAGGAGGGCCTGAGGATTGCACAGGGTTTTTTTACAGTAGAAAAACAAATTACACTTAAGAAAAGTGCCTTCAAATCCAGACCCTTAGCATCTGTAATTCACTTCCAAATAACCTGGATTAGGCCAAGATAACTTGCCTGGGTATACACCAAGCTTAAGAATTCGGAAAGCTCCTAGCACACATCTTACGCTCTGGGGAGATTTCAATATGCGTGTATCTGTTTGCCGTGACGGGGGGCGGGGGGCCTCCTACGATGCTTTCCCTCCTGCGTGGGTTCTCCGGTGGGCGCTGAAGTGGGAGCTATTGTTGAAGTCTTTGCCACACTCTGTGCACTTGTAGGGCTTCTCCCCAGTGTGGATTCTCTGGTGAATAATGAGACTGGAGCTCTGGTTAAAACATTTCCCACACTCTCTGCACTTGTAAGGCTTCTCTCCCGTGTGAATCCGCTGGTGAGTAATGAGGTTGGAACGGTCACGAAAGAACTTGCCACACTCAAGGCATTTGTAGGGTTTCTCTCCCGTGTGCACTCTCTGGTGCGTGATGAGCTTGGAGCGCTCACTGAAGCCCTTCCCACAGTCCACACATGTGTATGGCTTCTCCCCCGTGTGGGTTCGCTGGTGGTTAGCCAGCGTGGAGCTCTTACTGAAGTTCTTCCCACATTCAGCACATTCATACGGCTTCTCTCCCGTATGGATCCTTTGGTGACTGATGAGGGCAGAGCTCTTAGAGAAGGTTCTTCCACATTCAGGACACGGATACAGCTTTTCCCCTGAGCTGGTGCCGTGTGGGCCAGAATTCAAGTTCTTGCTGGCACTCTGAGGTTGTTCAAGAGATGTCTCTTCCGTAGAGTTCCTCCAGGGAGCACTGAAGGATGGGCTTTGGCCAAAGGTTTCCCCTGCCTCGCAGCAATGATCAGGATTGCCTCCCACGTGGATTCTCTGATGTTTCAGGAGGTTGGAGCTCTGGTTGAAGCTTTTCCAACATTGCCCACATTTATAGGGTTTTTCCCCTGTGTGGATTCTCTGGTGGGTGACAAGATTGGAGTGATCGCTAAAGCTTTTCCCACACTCAAGGCACCTGTAGGGCTTCTCTCCTGTGTGGATTCTCTGATGGGTATTGAGGTTGGAACGATCGCTAAAGCCTCTCCCACATTCAGGGCATTTGTAAGGCTTCTCGCCTGTGTGGATCCGCTGGTGGGCAATGAAGTGCGAGCTCCGACTGAAGCTTTTCACACATGTGTCACACTTGTAGGGTTTCTCTTCCAGGTACAGGCCTTGGTGGTCGATAAGTTTTTCTAAGTCATCTTCAGAAGAACATTCTTCCCACTGCTCCTGGGGGGGATTTCCCCACTGCCCTTCACCTCCACCTTCATTTTCACTGTCTTGCCCCCAGTCATGAGGGTGGCAAACATCCTCTCCAGTACATTTTGATAAGGCTCCAGGCAAATCCTCAAAAATATCTTGCTCTGAAATCTGGTCTTCGTCCTTATGCCTCATCTCAAAACCTGAAAATACACAGAAATGCAGTTTTCTTCGTTCATTAGTTAATATCTACTTATATATCTTATCTTGTGTCTTACAAATTTAGCTACAATGATATCCTATATTTTCTTTTTTTTTTTTTTATGTTTATTTTTGAGAGAGAGAGACTGTGTGAGCAGGGAGAGGGGCAGAGAGAGAGAGAGAGACAGAATCTGAAGCAGGCTCCAGGCTCTGAGCTGTCAGCACAGAGCCCGATGTGGGGCTCGAACTCACAGACTATGAGATCATGACCTGAGCTGAAGTCGGACGCTTAACCGACGGAGCCCCCAGGCGCCCCATATATCTTATATTTTCTATCTCACATCTTATGATGTGACCAACGTGAAACTGCTCAAGTTCCGGTGCATATATAAATGTGTGACCTGCAAAGCAGAGAACAGAGCCTGGAACATGGTGACCCTGCCAAGGGAGCCATGAGGCCCAGGCCACACACACAATCAGCTAGTCAGTCTCTCCGGCCAACTTCCCCATCCCTCTACTCAATAAGGAACACCTCCCTCTCCTAGTACATTCCATATAGCCTCTTATCATGAGAAATTGAATAAACTCTGTAATTTACCAAAAAATCCCAGTAAAATCAAGACCTGACTACTTCTCTCATTTGGGCAATTACACTAAGCAAATCACAAATGCTTTTCCTGGTCAATTCCACCCTCTCTTGTAGTTCAGAGGCAAATGATAATGATCCGGCCCCCTTAATCTCTCATGCCTGTGGATTTGGTGGACATCGAATTACTCCAGGCTTACCAGTGTCTGGGGTGTCTGGACACAGGGTGGGAGATTTGAGGCCAACTTCACCTGCCATCTCCTCCCAGGCCTCCTGGTCGTCAGCCTCAGTACTGCTCTGCCCAGACCTAGAGAGACTCGCTGCCTCCCTGAGGGTTCCCATGGCTCTGACCGCAGTCCGTGCCCTCATCAGTGAGTCCAGCTCCTCATAGAAGGGGCAGGTCCCTGGTGGGTGGCTGCTCTTGGCTTTCCGGTAGCTTCGAAGGAGGTTTTTGAATCTGTACCGACATTGCTCCAGTGTCCGCAGGAAGCCCTGTGCACACAGCCGCTCTGCAATGGCCCGGTAAACCTGGCTGTTCTGGTGGCACGTGCGAAGCTTTTCAGAGAATGGGGACTCACTGAGAATGGTCAGGAAGGCCTTGGTCTCCTCGTAGCCCCAGTGCACACCTGCTGTCGGGAGTGAAGAGTTCAGAACTGTGAGGCATAATGAGACTAGCCCAGGTCATCAGGGATCAGGGGCCCCCGTTCCAATACATGCCTAGAACACAGGCAACGGAGAAATTTCCCAGGCACCTGGGGCACCAGCAAAGAATATTCCCTTGCTTCTCAGGGGTGCGCCAGAGCCTCCCACCCCCACCCAATTCTAAGACCTTCCATTAACTCTTGAGTCTTAGTTGAAAAAGATATAGGTGGCCATATTATACCAGGTGACCCCACTTCTGGCTTCAGTTGACTGGTGTGGGGAAAGGCCTGTAATTGGGATCTAAGAGACTTTCTCTATATCCATTCAATACATATCCTCTAGTTTTATTTTATGAACTTTCTTCTGAACAAACAAGGGAACTGAGAGTCCCTAGACAGAAATGTAACTCAAATAATGTTACAAGAGCACCCAACTAAGGATGCCCTTTCCTCTTTTTGGAGGAATGAACAGGAAGTGTTCTGTTCTCAGTTCCTCAGCAGGTAAATGATGCAGCCTGGGGAGGCAGCATCGTGGAGAGGAAAACTACATAAAGATGGAGGCAGGAACTCTGGGCTCTGATCCTGACTCTGCCCCTACCTCACTGTGTAACTTTACATAAGACATTCCATCTCTTGGGCTTCAGTGTTTTTCCACTTTTACAATGACGGGGTGTTTCTCAAACATCACTTGTTCACCTATATACTGTTATGATTTCTGTTATATATTAAAAACTTCACTCAGTATCTTTCCTTACCTAAATTCACCGTAAAATCACAAGTTGATGTTCTCATGCACATTAAACTTAAAAGTACACTCGTGTGGAGCACCTGGGTGGCTCGGTCGGTTAGGCGTCCGACACTTGGTTTTGGCTCAGGGCATAATCTCATGGTTTCGTGGGTTTGAGCCCCACATCAGGCTCTGTGCTGGTGGCGTGGAGCCTGCTTGGGATTCTCTCTCTCTCACTCTCTCTGCCCCTACCCCAGTCACACTGTCTCTGTCCCTCTCAAAAAAAATAAACATTAAAAACTTAAAAAAAAAGGAACACTCGTGTAACACTATGACCATCCATACTCCTAGTGACACACTTTGGCAAATATAGTTGATGGGTTTGAACTGCACAGATTCACTTATAGAACAGATTTTTTTATATATATAATACAGTAGTGTAAATGTATTTTCTTATGATATTAACAACACCTTTTCTCTAGCTTGCTTTATGGTAAGAATATACAATACATATAACATGTAAATACATGTTATTTATATTATCAGTAAGGCTTCTGGTCCATAGTTTGCTACCAATGGTCAAGTATGTCGGGAGTCAAAAGTTGAATGTGCATCGATCAAACAAGCAGAGATCAATACTCTAGCCCTGCATTGTTCAAGGGTCAACTAATACTGAATTAGCTCTTTAAGGTCCCTTAAGTTTTTAAAAGTTTGCTTCTATAACTAAGAAAACTATTCTAGGAAATTGATCATAGAAGGAAAGAGTAGGAGTTTGAGGACAATCTAAGGAACTTAACACCAGTGGCATCAATCTGGACTTGCGATCCAGTCTGTGCCCTGAACTCAGAGAGCAGAGGTTTGGCTGGTAGGAGAGGTGGAGTCAGGATCCACTAAACCCCCTTGTTCTTACCAATACGACTCTGGAACAGAGCTGGGCCCCCTGGAATCCTGGGCTCCTGGACAGACTCATCAGTGGCCAGGTCATCACCATTACAATCTTCTGCTGTCTCTTCAGGCTCCCAGCCCCCTTCCTCCTGTTCATCCATCTCTGCATCACTGTCCCCCAGCCTGGGGAGCACCACAGCCTCTCCTGGGCCATCGGTGGCTCTGATGGCCGTCCGCGCCCTCACCAGGGCCTCCAGCTCCTCATAGAAGGGGCAGGTCCCTGGTGGGTGGCTGCTCTTGGCTTTCCGGTAGTTCCGCAGGAGGTTTTTGACTCTGTAGCGACACTGCTCCAGTGTCCGCAGGAAGCCCCTTGCCCTCAGCCGCTCTGCAATGGCCCGGTAAACCTGGCGGTTCTGGTGACAAGTCCGGAGCTTTTCAGAGAAAGGAGACTCACTCAAAATTGCCAGAAAAGTCTTGGTCTCCTCATAGCCCCAGTGCACACCTGACACCTTCATGTCCTCCGTGTCCCATTGGTGTTGTTCCTCCCAGGCCCTGGAATCTCTCCAGGCCGATGCCTGGGCTGGTTTTGTTTGCTCATTATCCAAGGTATAATCTGCAGTGTTCCTCTTTCCAGAATTGATAAAGCTCGGACGCCAAAATCCTGGTCCTTGCTCTCGCTGGCAGTTGATACCTGGTTTGGAAACTGGAGCCCCTTAATAGAAAGAAAGAAAAGAAAAGATTAAGTACAAATGACACACTGAGCAGAGTGCTCGTCCAAACTGCCCCTGGAACGGAGCACTGCCGTGCACGCAGCTATTCAGACATTCCCATGCCAATTCCCGACATTAATTGACCAGTTTGCTCTGTTCATTTGCTTTCTTTGTTGTTGCTACGAAACATATCATACAAAGAGTGAGTGTTACTGGTCCACAGATGGGCATGTGGCCTAAACTAGCCCAAGCAGAATGAATTTAATGGCTGGAGGAAAGGTTTCCCTCTCTCTCACTCATTCACTGTGTGTGTGTGTGTGTGTGTGTGTGTGTGTGTGTGTGTAAGAGACAGGGAGACAGAGAGAGTCTCTCTCACTAGGAAACTTGTGAGCCCAACTGCCATTGGCATGTATCTTTTGATTATGACACATGATAACTTTAGTGCAAAGCTGACACTGAGGACGGCAGAGGAGAGAAAAAGAACCTAGGGTCTGCCGTGACACTGCGGAACCACTTTGTACTGTGATTGGAGCATGTCCTCCTCTCAACGTCCAAAAACGTGAGAAAATATATTTCCTTATTTTTTAAAACACTTTGCAATGTCTAAAGAAAGGACTGCTGTCCCAACAGCTCCCAGCCCTAACAAAACAGGAAGCCTTATCACAATCCCAGACTTTAGCCTCTACTACAAAGCTAAAATCATCAAGACAGCATGGTATTGGCACAAAAACAGACACATAGACCAATGGAATAGAATAGAAACCCCAGAACTAGACCCACAAACGTATGGCCAACTAATCTTTGACAAAGCAGGAAAGACTATCCAATGGAAAAAAGACAGTCTCTTTAACAAATGGTGTTGGGAGAACTGGACAGCAACATGCAGAAGGATGAAACTAGACCACTTTCTTACACCATTCACAAAAATAAAGGACCTGAATGTGAGACAGGAAAGCATCAAAACCCTAGAGGAGAAAGCAGGGAAAAACCTTTCTGACCTCAGCCACAGCAATTTCTTACTTGACACATCTCCAAAGGCAAGGGAATTAAAAGCAAAAATGAACTATTGGGACCTCATGAAGATAAAAAGCTTCTGCACTGCAAAGGAAACAACCAACAAAACTAAAAGGCAACCGACAGAATGGGAAAAGATATTTGCAAATGACATTATCAGACAAAGGGCTAGTATCCAAAATCCATAAAGAACTCACCAAACTCCACACCCAAAAAACAAATAATCCAGTGAAGAAATGGGCAGAAAACATGAATAGACACTTCTCTAAAGAAGACATCCAGATGGCCAACAGGCACATGAAAAGATGCTCAACGTCACTCCTCATCAGGGAAATAAAAATCAAAACCCACTGAGATATCACCTCACGCCAGTCAGAGTGGCTAAAATAAACGAATCAGGAGACTATAGATGCTGGAGAGGATGTGGAGAAACGGGAACCCTCTTACACTGTTGGTGGGAATGCAAACTGATGCAGCCGTTCTGGAAAACAGTGTGGAGGTTCCTCAAAAAATTAAAAATAGATCTACCCTATGACCCAGCAATAGCACTACTAGGAATTTACCCAAGGGATACAGGAGTGCTGACGCTTAGGGGCACTTATACCCCAATGTTTACAGCAGCACTTTCAGCAATGGCTAAACTATGGAAAGAGCCTAAATGTCCATCAACTGATGAATGGATAAAGTGTGGTTTATATACACAATGGAATACTACTTGGCAATGAGAAAGAATGAAATTTGGCCATTTGTAGCAACATGGATGGAACTGGAGGGTGTTATGCTAAGTGAAATAAGGCATACAGAGGAAGACAGATACCATACGTTTTCACTCTTAGGTGGATCCTGAGAAACTTAACAGAAGACTATGGAGGAAGGGAAAGAAAAAATAAAAGAGAGGGAGGGAGCCAAACCATAAGAGACTCTTAAAAACTGAAAATAAACTGGGGCACCTGGGTGGCTCAGTCAGTTGGGCATCCCGACTTTGGCTCAGGTCATGATCTCACGGTCCATGGGTTCGAGCCCCATGACAGGCTCTGTGCTGACAGCTCAGAGCCTGGAGCCTGCTTCAGATTCTGTGTCTCCCTCTCTCTCTGCCCCTCCCCCGCTCAAGCTCTGTCTCTGTCTCTCTCAAAAATAAATAAACATTAAAAAAATTTTTTTTTTAAAAACTGAAAATAAACTGAAGGTTGATGGGGGGCGGGAGGGAGGAGAAAGTGGGTGATGGGTATTGAGGAGGACACCTGTTGGGATGGGCACTGGGTGTTGTATGGAAACCAATTTGACAATAAATTTCATATTAAAAAAAAAAAAAACCAGGAAGCCTTTCATTAAAAAAAATATTCAAGGTCAGGTGCCTGGGTGGCTCAGTCAGTTAAGCATCTGACTTCGGCTCATGTCATGACCTCACAGTTCGTGAGTTCGAGCCCCACATCAGGCTCCATGCTGACAGCTCACAGCCCAGAGCCTGCTTCAGATTCTGTGTCTCCCTCTCTCTCTGTCCCTCCCCTGCTTGTGCTCTCTCTCTCTCTCTTTCAAAAATAAATAAACATTTAAAAAATTTGTAATAAATAAATATTCAAGGAAAACTAGATGGAAAAGAGTTGAGAGCTAAAAGAAACTTAAGGATTACCCGGTTCAACACTTCCCAAAGTTTGTTCTGCTGAACACTATCTTCCCAAGATATCATGGTTTATGTAAAAAAGGAGTTATGCTGTCAGGCAAGGCGCCCACAAGCTTCCCATGTCTCCTCTCACCGACAGGAGGCGGGCCTATCACTGTCTCTTCCACTTTATCCCTCTCTCATGTCTAAGCCATCATTCTGACCCAAGCTCCCCAGGGAAACGGTTCATGTTTGTTTAGCTCCCGTGGAGACGCACTTACGAAAACAGGAGTCGGTGCTGGCCGTGTGGGTTTTTGAGCCCCGTGACGTTTACTTCTCACTGTGGTTTAGTACATCAGTCTCATGGGCTCAGCTCACTGGGGACTGCCCCTTGGAGATGGACCCTGTTTGATGCTGCCAAGACTGGATTTCTGAGACAGCCCCAGGAGCATGCTGAGTGTACCGAGGAAATGAGGAAACGACCCCCAGAGGGCAGGCCCTCGGAAGCCAGCCGCCAGCCTCTATCCGGGCAGACCCCACGCCTCATGCTCCACCCCTGCCACCAGTGCTGTGGCCACAGAGCGCATGTGTTCTTCCTGTGTCTGAAGCTCCAGACTTCGCAGAGCCCCAAGTCTTAAGGGAGTGATGAAACAGCCTCTGGGAACTGAGTGTACCAGAAACCCGACAACATCCTCTTGAGAGGGCACGGTTTCCTTACCCAGGGACACGCCATTCCCACAGCTGTCTCCTGGGGGGTCCTTGCAGAACTCCTTCTCAGCGTGTTTGCTGGGGCCCAGGGCTTCCTGTGAGATGTACAAGACAAGGACCTCAGTTGGAAATGGCCTGGCAACGCGACCAGGCCCCGGGAAAGATAACGGACGCAGGGATACCATGTGTGAGGCCAGTGTCATAAGGAGCAGCATGACCGTGGAGAGGCCAGCAGACTGGGGGCCAAGGGCAGAGGCTAATACCCCAGGACATATGTCCTTCTGCTGAGGGCAGGCCACAGAGTGAGGAGAGGGGCACAGGCGCAAGGGCACAGGAGGAGTAAGGACAGGAAGGAAGGGACAAACAGCAGCTTACCTGGGACTCAGCGGTCACCTCCCAATCTCCAACACTCCCCGTCTTTGGGAGAGTAGGGATTCGGGGAGTGAGGACAGCTGAGGAGAAGAAGAAGTCTCCTAAACCCAAGCTCTGGTTCCCAAGAAACCGCCCCTCCCGGGTCCAGCTTTCCAGATGCCATGCTTGCATCAAGCTGGGACTGTCCTGGTATCCCGGGCAGATGTCCCCTTTTACTTCCATCCTAGAGCGTCTGGCTCCTAAGCTGCCTCGAGAGATGGGCCGTGTGTAAGATGCCACCTCGCACTCCTATGATCACCACGTGACCCCGGCCCTGGCCTGAACTGGCTGCATGACTCCGTGGGGCGCCAACAGCGCTGGGCGCTTCCTCTCCTTGCACAGCGCTTACCTGCCTTCCTTCCCAGTGTGTCCATCAGACACCAATCCACCCCCCGTCTTGAATTCTGCACATCCCTACTCCCTGTGCACCCTTCCTTACCCCCTCTACCCCTCACCTCTCCTCCCGGACATTCCCTGATTCTTGGTACTCACCACTTTCTTTCAAGGGGTGTGGCACTATCTTGGTGTCTAGATGCTCGGGAAGGTCAGGGCATGAGTTCTTCACCCACTGCTTCTGGGACTGTCCCTCAGGCCAGTGATTCACTGGCTGCAGTGGACAGTGCTGAGATTCCTGCATTGCCTTTAAGGACCCAGTCTCTTCTGCACACAAGGCCAATTCCTACACAGACAGTCAAAATTCCCAATGGTCAGTTCAGTAAGACCAATTACGGTAGGGCAGGGAACGTTCCGTAGAATACAGCTGTGGTCCAGAGGTTAACAGACTCTTTTTAAGATCCAAAGATGACTCAAAGTATGACAGCAAAGCCATGAGACTGACATTAGTCAACAGACCAGCGCTTATACCACCAAATGACTAATGGTTTGTTCAACACAGGGAAGCTATACAAGCATCTCAATGAGGCTGCTACTGTTCCAAACATTTTTGAATCATAAAGAGATAAATCATGTAAAATTTTCATGACATTAAAAACTAATCTCTAAACATCAAAAGTCGATTCATTTTTAAGTTATCAAAAAAAGATAAAAGTTAGCCAGGTATACATTAAACGACAAAAGGAAACATAAAAACAGATACACCAGTAACTGGATATAATTGCTCTAAATATTCCTGCTGGAAGGCAAGGAAAATTCAAAAGTAAATGTAAGAAAAAGGAGAGACAAACAACTACAAATGGAATTTTAAAATGCAATAAAAGTATGTGCTGCTTTAGAAAGTCTTATCTACTCTTCAAACACAAGGAGAAGCGAAGAGAAGGCACTATAACTCGAAAGGAAAGTAGAAGTGGCTACTTAAATTCAAGGTCAGGCGAACGAGTACTCAGAGATACAGGGCATGTATATAATAAAAGGGAATAACCAATTAAGAGAGGACAGTACCCACTCAGCATTACCAATCATAAAGCTCATTTCTTATCTGTCATTTGGTTCCAAATTGAGAGATGGAAGAGATGTTATTTCCTGGCCCTAAAACCCCAACAATGGAACAACCTCACTGCATTATAGAAACTTAAAAAAATGTGTTTTAATTTTTTCAAAAGGTAATTTTCAATGCTCACCTGGTTCAAAAATAGAAAATATAAAGGTACATTTGGTGAAAATACCCCATCCCTACCCTGTCCCTGTCCCATCTGCCCAGTGTCTTCCTTCTCCCTACTCTTCCCCACAGGTGACTACTGTTCCGCATCCTTTCGGTTCTTTATACACAAGCATCTATGAATATAGACTCTTACTTCTTCCCTATTTTACAAAAGGTAGCAATTATATACATTGCTCTGAGTCTTATTTTTTGACTCAAAATATTAACATCCACCTTCAGCAACTTAATGAGTTTGCCAAACTTCCAGAACTCCAAAAAACCTTTGGCTGATGGGAAAACTCCAATCCTCACTCAAAGACAGGGATGTTTATCCTTAAGATATACAGGTATGGCCCCAGAGCATAAAAATCCATTCCAAGTGAGGCCATCCACCAATGTCTTGTATGGCTCATAGGGAGCAAACATGTGCTTATCCGCATTCTACTGTGGTTATTTAAGGAAAAAAACAAATAAATCTCTTTGTTATAGTTACAATCTTACAATCTACAGAGCAACTGCAGGACTAGACTCCACAACAATCCTCACTCCCGGCTCTAGCTCCTCTAACTACTGCCACGCCTATGCAAAGGTTTTGATCCCGTAGATGGCAACTGTAGACAGAAAGAAGGAGATTCAAGTGACAAGGAGAAGGAAAAAACTGGTAGAATTTTGGTTGGAGTAGGGATGAGTAAAGAATTCATCAGGGGCGCCTGGGTGGCGCAGTCGGTTGGGCGTCCGACTTCAGCCAGGTCACGATCTCGCGGTCTGTGAGTTCGAGCCCCGCGTCAGGCTCTGGGCTCATGGCTCGGAGCCTGGAGCCTGTTTCCGATTCTGTGTCTCCCTCTCTCTCTGCCCCTCCCCCGTTCATGCTGTGTCTCTCTCTGTCCCAAAAATAAATAAAAAACGTTGAAAAAAAAAAAAAAAAAAAAAAGAATTCATCAAAAATGCCTGTGCACCACACAAAGCCTGCACATGGATGTTTATAGCAGTTCTACCCATAATTGCCAAAACTTGGAAGCATCCAAGATATCCTTCAGTAGGTAATAAACTGCAGTACATCTAGACAATGGAATGTTACTCAACACTGAAAAGAAATGTGCTATCAAACCATGCAGACATATGGAGGGACTTTAAATGCATACTCCTAAGTGAAAGAAGTCATTCTGAAAAGGCTACATACATACTGTATGATTCCGACTATATGACACTTTGGAAAAGGTGAAAGTATGAAGACAGCAAAAAAATCAATGGTTGCTAGGGGTTGGGGGAAGGGAAGGATAAATATGCGGAGCACAAAGGATTTTAGGGCAGTGAAACTATCTTGTATGAACTATAATGGTGAATACATGTTGTTATACATTTGTCAAAATCCACAGCACGTACAACACCAAGAGTGACACCTAATGTAAACTATGGACTTTGGGTGATAAGGACGTGTCAAGGTAAGTTCATTGATCATGATCAACGTGCCACTCTGGTGGGGAATGATGTGCGTGCATGGGGACTGGAGGTACAGGAGCAACCTCTGCACTTTCTACTCAGTTTTGCTGTTAACCTAAAACTGCTCTAAAAAATAAAGTCTGTTTGTTTAAAAAGTGCCTCTGCAGGGGCACCTGGGTGGCTCAGCTGGTTAAGCATCCAACTGTGGCTCAGGTCATGATCTCACAGTTCATAGGTTCGAGCCCTGCATCAGGTTCTGCACCGACAGTGTGGAGCCTGCTCAAGATTTTCTCTCTGCCCCTCCCCAACTCATGCTTTCTCTCTCTCTCAAAATAAACAAATAAACTTAAAAAATATATTTTAAAAAAATGCCTATGCACCTAATGGGGAGAGGGTTGCTGCAACAGGGTGACGACGGAGTCAGCAAGCCAAAACCCACCCAAGAGCACAGCTGAGAGGTCTCTTTAAGGAAAATATCTTGGAGGTCATTTAGCCCAGCAGCGCTGCCTTTTCCAGGCGGTTCTCTCTGAGGAATGGAGTTAGCATACTTCATTCCATTAGTAAGACTTGGAAAAGTCTTCCTTGCAAAAAATGTAACTGAGTCAGGTACCTTGCAATGTAAGATCACAAGCATATATGTGGGGGCAGGGGAGCTCCTTTGCTACTTATCCATTTGTTTTGACATCTGTGAGCACTCAGGAGCAGGTAGAAAGTTAAAAAATAAAAATAAAAGTCACAGGAAAATAATACATGATAGAGCACATTCCATTACCTTATTTTTTTTTTTTTTTTCAATTTTAGAAGCAATTCAACCTCTGCTCAGCTCACAAGGGTATAGTTTGAGAACTTTTGGTCTAGTCCAACCCTCTCATTTTACAGATAAAGAGTCATTAAGACCTTGATTTAAATCAATTCTCAATTAACTCAATTCTGGGTCTCAAGTTCATTTGTTTTTTCACTGCCACTTAAGACGAATAGATGGTTTCTTTAAAAGAAATAATACGGGAGGATGGGGTGGTATATTAGAATAAGGTACACTCTCTCATACTTAGTTCTATAACTTTAAATCATATGTTTTCTGTGTCTTCAATCAGTTTGTAAAAGAATCCAAAAAGCAGGGGCACGCGTGTGGCTCAGTAGATTAAGCATCCGACTTTAGATCAGGTCATGATCTCACGGTTCGTGAGTTCAAGCCCCACGTCCGGCTCTGTGCTGACAGTTTAGAGCCTGGAGCCTGCTTCTGATTCTGGGTCTCCCTCTCTTTCTGCCCCTCCCCCATCCATTCTCTCTCTCTCTCTCTCTCTCTCTCTCTCTCTCTCTCTCTCAAAAATAAATAAACATTAAAAAATTAAAAAGAATCCAAAAAGCAAACCCACGGACAATAAACCTTTCTTCCCCCAATCTCACATCTGTACAGAGCTTCACCTTTTATGATGTACAGAAAACCCCTGCCATTTGCAAGGGATCTTCTCAATCTATAATTTCCCCCAACAACGTATCATTAAATATAACATCACAAAAATTACTGACCGTGTAACAAGGGGAAGGAACAGGGGTATGTTGAGATGGAGGTTCTGGGTGGCTGGCTCAGCCCGCAGCCAGTTCAAGTACTTGCTCTACATATGCCAGCTCCAAAAGCAGGATTCAAAAGTCGTGCCCTAGAAAAACTATAAATGATATCATGGGCCTTCAGTCTCTTGCAAATTGTTGAAACTATGAGTGTTAAATCCACGATGCTTTCACTTCCCTTATCTTGGCTCTACCACTTAAGTTATATGAATCTACACATGTCACTTACCTCTGAGTCTCTGTTTACCCACTTGAAAACCAGTGACATAACAGTACCTACCTCATCGGGCAGCTGTGCTGATTAGATGAGCAATACATACAGAAAGGTTAGAACGGTGTCTGACACACAGTGAGTGCTCAAGAAATGTCAGTTACTGTCTCATTTGAGCCTCATGCCTCAGAGGTATTTTAATTCCCATGGCTTGCACATGAGGCATCTGTCGTGTACACAAAGAACAATGAATTTGGAACCTCAGGATCTGGATTTAGGCTCTGGTTCGGACTGACTGCGCTTTGTGAGCCACCTGACTTTTTGGGCCTTAGTTTAGTGTATACGATGAGGAGGATAATGCTACTTCTGTCTACCTACCTACCTTACTGCCTTAAGCACCCAAAGAGATCACGTATGTAAAACGGCTTTGTCACGTGTGATACACAATACAAATCAACTGCACCGTGAATATGGTCCTAAAAGGCAGTTTAGGCAGTGGTTCTGAATGCTGGCTTCAGTGTCAGCCTGCCTGAATTCACATCCTGGCTCTACCGTCTAATGCCGTGTGACCTTGAGCCAACTACCTGTTTTTCTCTGCCTCAGTTTCCTCATTGGTAAAATCAGGATAACGGTATCCATCTCATTAAACAGGATTAGGTGGAAAGCACAGAAGATAGTGTCTGTTACACAGCAGTGCTCAATAAATGTCAGTTGGTCGATGATAACAACAATTATTATTATTACTATGGTTTTGGCAATGATTAATCTAGTCATAGCCCCGCCGCCTCACCCTCTGTCCCGCAGCCTGGACCTCTCGGTGCCAATCCTCCACCAGGGCCACCGCCTCCTCACCACTCTCAGGGTGGCGTGCCTGCACCCAAGCCTGGACCTCCCTGGGTAGGATAGTCAGGAACTGCTCCAGCACCAGCAGCTCCAGGATCTGCTCTTTGAGGCGGATCTCTGGCCGCAGCCAGTGACAGCAAAGCGCCCAGAGCTGGCTGAAGGCCTCGTGGGGTCCGGCTGCATCCCTGTACCGGAACTGCCTGAAGCGCCGGCGGGAAGCCTCAGGGCCAGGGTCGAAGCCCTCCTCCCCAGGTTTGCTCTCTGGTCTCCATGAGTCCCCTTCCAGCTTCACAATAAGGAGTTCTTCGGGTTCTGGTCGGGGAGAGGCCTGGGCCCGGGCTTCCAGGGCCATGGCCATGGCCTGTTCCGGACACCTTGCTTCAGCTGGGCCGTCCTCGTTCAATGTCTTCCTGCATTTAAGGTGTGTACTTCCAAGGATTCCTGGGAGAGGTGATGCTCCCCAAGGCTCTGAAGGCAGAGGGACAAGGGACAACAGACAATGTGAGTAAGAGGACCCCGAACCTTCCACTCCCTTTGCACGGACCAGGGCTACTCAGACAGGAATAGGCACAAGAAGGCAGACAGACCACAACCTGGCCCCCAAGCTGGCAGCCAGCACACGCTGGAGGAGGACAGTACAGCACGAAATCCTCTGTGATGTGCTGAACGCCGTGTTCTGGCATCGAGGCCTTCACAATCTGGCCCCAGCATGCCTTCCTTCCTCTACACATGCCCAGTCTAACCCTTCCTCAAGTTGGGTTCCAAATGTCACCCCCCTCCACAGGGCCTTTCTCTCCGGACCTTCAGCTTTCCTTTAAGGGTGCTCCCCTTGCAAAACCCCTCTCACTCTACATTCCCTCTTGGCCAACCCATCCATTTGACATTTTTCACCGTCTTGAAACTGATGACTCCCAAAGCTTCAGCCAGGACCTGCCTCCAGACCCCAAATCCAATCATCTACGGGACATTTCCCACTTGACTGTCTATTAGGCACCTCAAACTCAGTGGGCCCCAAATTGAATTCATCATTTTCTCCTACAGACCCGTCCCTCTTCTGGAGCTCTCCATCCAGCCAAGGCACCACTTTCTATCAAGTTACCCATGCCAGGGGCACCTGGGTGGCTCAGTCGGTTAAGCATCCGACTTTGGCTCAGGTCATGATTTCATGGTCTGTGAGTTCAAGCCCCATGTCAGGCTCTGTGCGGACAGCTCAGAGCCTGGAGCCTGCTTTGGATTCTGTGTGTGTGTGTCTCTCTCTCTGCCCTTCCCCTGCTCATACTCTGTCTCTGTCACTCTCTCTCTCTCTGTCTGTCTCTCTGTCTCAAAAATAAATAAACATTTAAAAATATTTAAAAAAAAAATTTACCCATGCCAGAAACCCAGGGATCACCTTCCTTCAACATCCCCCATATCCAATTCATCACCAAGCTGTGCCTCCTGGCCTCCTAAGCATCTAGACCCCCAATGCTGCCACCTCAGGCCAGAGAGTCGCCATGCTTTTCATTGGATCAGCCTCCTAACTCATGTCCCTGCCTTCTCTCCTCTCACCCCAACCCAGAGTTCTTCACACAACAACCAGACTAGCTCAAAATCTGACCAGGTCACTTCCTGCTGAACACCCTTGGGTGACCTCCCACATCCTTCACAATCAAGTGTGAACCTTGCCCAAGTCTATACCTCATCTCTTTACCATGTTCCACTGGTCAGGGCACTCCAGCCACACAGCTTTTGCTGCCCTTGGAACCCTCCTACATGCTGTGGACCATCTCCTTTAGGAAGTGTCCTCCCTTTCTTCACCTAGCTAGGTCTCAACGTCAATTGTACTCTTTCCAAGAGGCCCTCCCTGTGCCCTGAAACAAGATTCAATCCTTCCTATGCCACAAGCTTCCATGCCACCTACGTTTCTCTACCACAAACCTGATCATGCTCGATTATAATTATCTTACCCACTAGATCATAAGCTGACCAGTACAGTGCTCAGCACACAGAGGCAGCGCTCGGTAAACAATCAGCTCAGTCAGACAACAGTCAGCTCATGATGGTGATGTGTCATGAAGCAAGGGTTATAACTAATCCCCTTCTGCACACACTAGATTTTTAAATGACCTTCTAGCTCATGTCAGAAGGAATTCTTTCCTCCTTTCTATTTCTATCTCTGTCACACTTGCCACTTTCTATGTTGTATTAGAGGGGAGTGTATGTGTGTGGCCCCAGAGAGATTACGGCCTCACTGAGGATGAGGAACATAGTTTACCCCTTCCCTCCTCCACCCCCACAACAAGCATGATGCTACACACAGGAGGCTCTCCGAAAACACTTACTGAGTGGACAACTGGGATTGCTTCTTTGACACAAGGAAGACTCTGACAACACTTGTGCTGGGTGATCTGGAAAAATGAGCTCTTTGTGTCATTCCCAACAAACCTAGATGACATAAAAACACCCACTCAAAGGAAACTATCAGCTCCTTCTAAATGGGAATGACACAGCCAAATTAAGAGTGGAGAGGGGCTGGTATTTAGATTTTAGGCCATCTGACTGGACTCTCCAGGAACAAGGCAAGGGTGATGAAAAATAAAGACTTGTCCTAAAGACCTCTACATACTCAGGGAGGAACTACGAACACAACTCATGACCATCTGACAACTTCCTGCTTGTCCCTCAGCTACCAGGTCAATGTCACCTCATCTGTTAAGAATTCCTTAACATGCCTTTGTCATGCCCTGCCCCATTCCCTGCTTTCCCAGAATCACTTCTCCAGTCCTGTATTCCCAAAGCAATTGGCACATGCCTCTACTATAAAGTGGTATCCTACACTGTTGTAGTTACCTCTTCTTACCTCTGACCATTAAATTGTATTATTAGGGCCAGGACTCTATCTTACTCATTTCTGTATCCATAATGCCTGATAAATAGCAGGGCCATTGGAAGTGTTGTTGCCTTTAATTAAAATGGTAAATCCAGTATCTCGAAAGCCTATTGGGCTATGGAAAGTCCATCATTTATATTAAGCTAAAGAATGAACTTTTCATGAAATTTCTTTTTTAGTCACAGCCTTAATCACACACTAGTCCAAAAGCATTTGTGTCACTCTCTCACACAAGGACTAATTCACCAGTCATTTACAGAGTCCCACTATGTACCTGCACTGTACTGGTATCTACACAGCCAACAGTAACTGGGAAAGACGGTTTGTACCTTCATGAAAGTTACTTTCTAATGAGAGAGACCGTCAATGAGCAAGCAAAGAAGTTTGTGCTCCTGCACAGAGAGACTAACACTACAACAAAATAGGCAATTAGTAGTCCCACCAGTCCCAAAGCCAAGAGCCACAGATAATAGGTATTTTCTTCTGGGAAGACTTGAAAGTTCAAGGGTTAGTTTCCAATACAAATCTGACATTTGCAAATGGCATATCAGATAAAGGGTTAGTATCCAAAATCTATTAAGAACTTATCAAACTCAATACCCAAAAAACAAATAATCCAGTGAAGAAATGGGCAAAAGACATGAGCAGACACTTTTCCAAAGAAGACATCCAGATGGCTAAAGAACACATGAAAAGATGCTCAGCATCAATCATCATCAGGGAAATACAAATCAAAACCACAATGAGATACCACCTCACACCTGTCAGAATGGCTAACATTAACAACTCAGGCAACAACAGATGTTGGCAAGGATGCGGAGAAAGAGGAACTCTTTTGTATTGCCGGTGGGAATGTAAACTGGTGCAGCCACTCTAGAAAACAGTATGGAAGTTCCTCAAAAAATTAAACACAGAACTACCCTTTGATCCAACAATTGCAATACTAGGTATTTATCCAAAGGATACAAAAATGCTGATTCAAAGGGGCACATGCATCCCAATGTTTATAGCAGGACTATCAACAATAGCCAAAGTGCCCAAATGTCCATCGATTGATGAATGGATAAAGAAGATGTAGTATACATATACAAAGGAATATTACTCCATGATCAAAAAGAATGAAATCTTACCATTTGCAACAACATGGATAGAACTAGAGTGGATTATGCTAAGTGAAATAAGTCAGTCAGAGAAAGGCAAATATCATGATTTCACTTGTATGTGGAATTAAGAAACAAAACAGATGAACACAGGGGAAGGGAAGCAAAAATAAGATAAAAACAGAGAGGTAGACAAACCATAAGAGACTCTTAAATACAGAGAACAAACTGAGGGTTGCTGGTGGGGTGTTGGATGGGGAGTATGGGCTAAATGGGTGATGGGCATTAAGGTGGGCACTTATTGAGATGAGCACTGGGTGTTATATGTAAGTAATAAATCACTGAATTCTATCCCTGAAATCATTACTACGCTATATGTTAACTAACTTGCACATATATATATATATATACATATATATACACATATATATACATATATGTATATGTATGTATATATGTGTGTGTGTGTGTGTGTATATATATATACATATATATATAAAACAAATACAAATCTGAAAGCTTTTCCTGCTACTCTCTTAGATAGGAATTGCAGCCTATCCCCAGAGGGAGATGAATACAGTCAGCAAATGGCAGGGCGACTTTACACAGAGCTGGGAGAAAGAAAGGACAAGGGCATCCCTCAGTCCTAAGATGACCAAGAATGTCAGGGCCACACCAGGATCAACAATCTCAAAGAGTACCCATCTCCTGAGTGCCCATGAGGTGCCAGGTCTGGTGCTACGTGCTCTACATTCACAATCTCACTGAATCCTCCTGGCAAGCAAGTCAAGCGTCCTTAGTGTGGAGTTGCACTACACTGATCTCTACCTTACGTGTATTACACTGCATGCAAACACCAGAAAGAGGAAAAAAAAAAAAAAAAAAGCACATAATTTAAATGGTGCAGCCAGTTCTGTTCGCTCTGTGTCTATTCCAGAATAAGCAGGATTTTCCTGGTCCCCAGGTTGGTCTGAATTCCCTCAAGCCTCTCTCTCCAGAGTATGAACCGAGTGTGCTTCATACAGCAGCGTCCCTAAACACAAGCCAACTCTTTCATCTGACATTCAAACAAGAAAACCCAGCTGCGCTGGTTAGCTTATTGAAAGACAGCATGTTGGTTTCTAAATGGCTCCTTGCCAAAGGATTTTCAAGCTGACTGTGATTTTGGGCTAAATGAGATTTCCCAAAGTCAGAGTGCTAACTTTAGAATAGAATTCTCCTATAAAGTATGAGTCCACTATATCCTCAATTTACATATAGGGAATTGAGCTTCTGTGAAGGGACTCACTTAAGGTCACACAACTAGGAAGCAGCAGAGTTGGGACTAAGCCAAGATACGTTCTTTCCAGTCATTTTTCTTTTTTTTTTTTTTTTTTTTTTTAAACATTTTTTATTTATTTTTGGGACAGAGAGAGACAGAGCATGAACGGGGGAGGGGCAGAGAGAGAGGGAGACACAGAATCGGAAACAGGCTCCAGGCTCCGAGCCATCAGCCCAGAGCCTGACGCGGGGCTCGAACTCACGGACCGCGAGATCGTGACCTGGCTGAAGTCGGACGCTTAACCGACTGCGCCACCCAGGCGCCCCTCCAGTCATTTTTCTTAACCGCACCACATAGATTCCTCTAGGTCTGCCAATCACCCAAACCCCTGTGAAGATGGGAGGAGAGTGGAAAGAACATTAAGGCAGGAGGGAGCTAATCAGGGTTCCAGTTCCACTCCTGCCATTATTAGCTGTGTGACCCCGGACAGGTCATGTGGACTCTGCAGCTGCCAATCAAGACTGAAGCTTACAGGAGCACCTGCGATGGCTCAGTTGGTTGAGTGTCTGACTTCAGCTCAGGTCATGATCCCACGGTTCGTGGGTTCAAGCCCCACTTCAGGCTCTGTGCTGACAAGCTCAGAGCCTGGAGCTTTGGATTCTGTGTCTCCTCTCTCTGGCCCTTCCTCACTCGTGCTCTGGCTCTCTCTGTCTCTCAAAAATAAATAAATGTTAAAAAAAAAAATGTTAATAAAATAAATAAATAAAAGACTGCAGCTTACAGCTTGACCGTACTCAGCATTTGGCCCAGATTCCCCAATTAGTATGATGAGAATAGAGCAAAGGGGCAGGAAGACTCAAGTCAGTGGCTACAAATTTAAATGGCTACAGGGGCCAGGCAAAATGTAAATCGGTAAATGAGTGGAGCAGGGGCTGTGACGAACTACACAGCACCAGAGAGAACACTGGCCAAGTTCCCAGGCCGCCTACTTTTTTCCAAGAGAAGCTAGAACTCTGGCTTTTTAAATATTGGCAACCAACTCAAAAATCGTTTCAAATACCAGGACTAAATAGAGGATGATGATAGGCTTCTGTCATCATGGGCTGTCGTCACTTTACCACCTTTCAAGCTAAATACTCTGAAAGAGCTCTTCCACCATCTAGGAAGATCTAGAAAGCGTACTGATTCCCCTAAGCAAGGAGGGATAGGTATTGACTGGGTCAGGATCCCTTTACAAATACAGGGAAGAAGCTAAGGGGCCTCCTGGCTCCTGGGGTATTGAGTATGGATGTGGACTTAAAAGCCCACCGACTGAACAGTGGGATGGTAAGAGAGCTGCCCCAGTCCCATGGGAAAGGCCAAGACTGGTCTGTGACTTCCAAAGAAGAAACTAGGAGCCCCCAAAGGCTAGCCAGTGTATTTGGCTGATGGTCCAGGCTACTGCTTAAACATTTAAGGGTTTAAACCAGGGAGAGCAAATAGGCTTCATGTAAAGCACCAACTTCAGTCACTGTGCTAAGGACAGAGTCCTTAGCATTGTCCGTGTCAATATCTGAATCCCATGTCAATATGTGTTGCCACCAATTAGCTATGACCACCAGACACAGGAAGAAAAAGTGGTACCACACATTCTACGTATTTGCCATCCCTGGCTTAAACTCCCATTGGTATTGAATCAGCATCCAGCAAAGACAGCCCTGACAGGCAGGAAAAGACTAAAGCCTCATGTCCTTAGAAATCCACTTGAAGAAGCAGTCTTTAAGACTGGCATAAAAGGGGCGCCTGGGTGGCTCAGCCGGTTGAGCGTCCAACTTCGGCTCACGTCATGATCTCACAGCTTGTCAGTTTGAGCCCCACATCAGGCTCTGTGTCAACAGCTCAGAGCCTGGAGCCTGCTTCAGATTCTATGTCTCCTTCTCTCTCTGCCCCTCCCCTGCTCACGCTCTGGCTCGCTCGCTCTCTCTCTCTCTCTTAAAATAAACAAACATAAGGGGCGCCTGGGTGGCTCAGTTGGTTAAGCGTCCGACTTCAGCTCAGGTCACGATCTCGCGGTCCATGAGTTCGAGCCCCGCATCGAGCTCTGGGCTGACGGCTCAGAGCCTGGAGCCTGCTTCCGATTCTGTGTCTCCCTCTCTCTCTGTCCCTCCCCCCGTTCATGCTCTGTCTCTCTCTGTCTCAAAAATAAATAAACGTTAAAAAAAACTTTTTTTTTCAAAATAAACAAACATTAAAAAATTAAAAAAAAAACTGGTACAGCAAAGCTCACCCTGGATGGTCACTTTTCACACATTCATTAAGTATTTACCAATTTACATGATTTACATCAAGTATTTACTATCCTGGGCTGGGCAATGAAGAAATGGCAGTGACTCAGAAACTGTTCCTGTCCTAGATAAGCTTACAGTCTAGTGGAAGAGACCAAAAAAAAAAAAAAAAAAAAAAAAAAAAAAAGTCACAGATAATTACGATCAAAAGTGGTAAAAGAGGTCTGTGAGAACTGGGGTTGGGGGCGGTGACTTAATCAGCTTAAGGTAAACTGAACAAAGTAACACTCAAGTTGGTTAGCTGGTTCTCCGAAGAATGGTTCTCTTGTCAGAGAACAGTGGGAAAAAGTGTACTCTAAGCAGAGAGAAGGGCACACATAACGGTGGAAAACCAAACAGCCTCCCCAAGAAACCGAAAAAAACAAATAGCATGGGGTGCACAAGATTCGGCTGCAGAGGGAGTTTATGAAAAGTCTGGACTATCGGGCTAAGGTGTTTGGACTTAATTCTACAGGTGATGAGAAAGAAGGTTTTTAAGCAGAAGGCACAATCAGATTTGTGGGTTAAATAGGTGGACGCTGACTACAATGTGTTTTTCCAGGCTGGGGAGGTGAAAAGATGAAAGCCTTGTGCAAAAACCCTGACCAGAAAAGGGGCAGATTCAGGACACATAACAGAAACTGAAAGGTCTGAAGATCCCTGGCTGTGGAAGAATGCAAGAGGAACCAGAGCGCTAAAGTGGAGGAAGGTGCCATTCACTTCCATCGGGCAGAAGGGAAGCGGGTGCTGATTTGGGGCAGAACACGACAGCCAGTCCCACCTACTGGGTTCCAGAGGTCACAACCATTAGAGGAAGTGTAAGGGGATATCAGATTTGCTACGTCTGTCGAGGCGGGCGAGTAGAGGCTGGAACACCATTTTTAAGGTCGGGCTTCAAGCTCCGGCCTTTTTCTCTTCATCTTGCCAGGGCCCAAGAACCGTCTATGCTTCCCTCTGTGATTTCCAGACCCTTCTAGGACTCTGCTACCTCCAGAACCTCTCTCTGTCTTCTCACCTACATACCTTTCTAGAACCGTCTTCGCTCCCAGGGCCTTCTATCTCCCTCCTCATCCCCGACCCCTCTATGACCCTTCCCATCTCCGGACGCTCCATCCTCTGGCCGCCCCTCACCCTCACCCCCCGCCCGCCAAGAAAAGCTGCTTTCTCCCCTCTCACCTTCCCTGGCCCTCTAGGACACCACCACCTCCTAAGCTTCCAGCCCAGAGCCTGAGTCTCAGCTGCCCCCGCCCCACCACCCGGACTCACCCACCGAGACACCCACTTCACAACAGGGCGGAAGTGCTCCGGGGTTCGCGCAGGGAATGCTGGGACGCGGAGTCCGATCGGTGCCACCCGGGAAGGGAGTGTCTAAGACTGCAACTCCCAGAAGGCACCGCGCGAGCGCGAGCCTCCGTTGGCTGCCTTCCCGATATCCTCAGCCAATAAATGTGTCATCTGCTCCCGGTCCCGGGCACCGGAACAAATCGGAACAGGGTCTATTCGTGGGGGCGGAGCCTGTCGCAACCCTGGTCCTTTCCGCAGGTTCCGAGATCATGGCACCGCCCAGTGGGCGGGCCCTCAAGCTGAAGGCGAGGGGGTCTGCTGCCGGAAAGAGGCCAGAGGCTGTGGGCACCGGAGAGGTGAGAGCAGAGTTAGGGACAAAGAGGGTAAACGGAGGTGACCAGACTGGTAGACAGGAGAGAGTTGGACAACTGTAGGTTCCATCTCCAGCTCACAGTAAAACTTAGATGACTGGGGGGGCGCCTGGGTGACTCGGTAGGTTAAGCCACCCACTCTTGGTTTTGGCTCAGGTAATGATCTCACCGGTTGGTGAGTTCTAGCCAGCATCTGGGCTCTGCGCAGAGAGTGCAGAGCCTGCTTGGGATTCTCTCTCCCCCCTCTCTCTCTGCCCCTACCTCTGTTCGTGCGCTCTCTCTCTCTCTCTTAAAATAAAAAAAAAAAATTTAATTAAAAAAATTAAAAAAAAAAAAAAAGAGCTACATAACTTGAGATGGATGGTGAACCTCTGGTTCTTCTCCTGTAAAGTGGGGATAATAATAGCACTCGTTGGCTGGGTTTTTGTGAGGCTTCAATGAGATAATACACCTAAGACAATTAAATCAGGGCCTGGGTCCTAATAATACACAGTGAAATGTTTAGCCATTATTATGTAAATCAGTTAGTACAGAGCTTGGCACTTCTGGGTGTTGGAAAAATGTTAATCATTATTTGAATAATAATAATCAGAATAATTTCAATATAAATGCAGTCGCTTTTTAGCATTATGAATAGGTCGGGATATGAGCAGTCTAATAGGGGGGTTGAACATGTAGGGTTTTGTAGTCAGGCATGGATCCAAATCCCTACTTCCTAGCTGTGTGGCCTTGAATGAATTACTGCATCGCTTTATCATTTTTGTGTTTGGTTTTTGCATCTGTAAAATGTGAGAGATATAACAGAATCTACATTGTAGAGTGTTGTATATATTAAACAAGATAACGCAGGTAAAGCATGGTCTCTGGAATCACACTGCTTGTGTCTGAAACTTCTTTCAAATGCAGGATGTTGGCTTTGCCCCTCACTAGTTGTAAAACCTTGGGCAAATTACTTAACCTCTTTGTACCTCCGTTTCCTAATCTGTAAAGTGGGAATTATCATAATGGCATCTACTTAATAGGGTTTGTGAGAGGAATAAATGGAGAAAAGTTTGTAAAGGACTTGGCACATTTCTGGCAGGAGGAGTTTAATAATCATTATTCTTATTTTTTACTAATGGGTATGAGACTTTAGGGAAAGTGACAGTACGTGGAATTTGGCACATGCTCAGTACATGCTGGCTTCTGCTAAAATTAGGGGAACTCTAGATTTTAGTTTTAAAGGCGTAGTTTCTAACGTTCATGAAACATGTTCCAACTTATTCATAGTTAATAACTCATGTGATTGTGCTCAGTGAACATAACAGTGACCCATGCACCACTCCTTGCTATTGAAGTCTTACAACAGCCCCATGAGGCTGGTAGTATTACTTTCAATTTACAAGGAGGAAACGGTGGCTCACCCAGATGAAGTGACCTGCTCAAGATCACATAGTAAGTGTCAGGCCAGAATTTGAATCACTGGGCTGACCCCAGAGGTCTCTTCTGGGTCCCACGCTGCATAGGGAAAAGATCACAGGTGGAGTAGGGTGGAGGTTGAGTGGGGAGACAGTGTGTCAGACATTTGAGAGAGTGTCCGGATCTGAACTGGGAAAGTCAGATTTGCGGGGTGAAGGATGGCCGCTTCAGGATCATCTGTCTGGGAGAAGCCTGTGGTGAGGATGTAGAGAGAGAGAAAAACACCGTTCGGACACAAGAGGGCGCCCCTCACCCTAAATCCAGCCTGGAATTCTTTGATGGTTTCCCTTAGCTTTTTTTTTTTTTTAAATTAAAGCCTGGGATTTTACAGAAGAGGAAAACTAAGACCCTAAGAGGCCAAGTGCCCTGCATAGTGTCATACAGAAATAATCAACAGAAACTGAACCAGACCCCAGTTCTCTGCTTCCCCATCCACCAAGATTTTTTTCTGTCCACAGTTGTCTACAAGACCCTCTCTGGGCCAGCCCAGCCCTAGGCTCCAAGGATGCAGAGATAAATCAAACTGGTCCGTCTCCAGGACCTGATCTCCAAACTTTCCAGATCCAATTTCCTATTAGTAAATTGGTAATGCTTCCTATTAGTAAGATATTTTTGACTACACGCTCTCAATGTGTTATTTATGTATAAGGATATGAATGTAGTACATATATAATTGCACAAAAAGCTAACTTTTATTGAACGTTTATAATGCATTACTAGGTCCTGCTCTCAGTGCTTTATACATATTCACTTAACAGTCACAAAATCTTCTGAGCAAGAGTCTAATACTATCCCATACTACAAAGGAGGAAACTGAGGTACAGAGGTTAAGTAACATAAAGCCATATAAAGCAGGCAATCGAGCTTCAGAATAAAATGAGATCAAAAAATAGAAATACGTATGAGTTTTAACGTTTTCTTCTAAACCTCCATGAATCATCTCGTGCACCCCTCTTTGGAGACCAATGCTCGAGGGGCCCCCAGGCCTGTGTGGGCCAGTACAGTGTAACCAGTACTTTCGGAAAGGGAAGTGCAGGGGCTGATGGGAACCCACAGGCAGCAGCTTACCTAGGCTGGGAGGTCAGGAAAGGCTTCTGGAGAAAGTTGGTGGCTAAGCTGGATCTTATAAGATCTGTAGTAGCTCCCCAGAGGAGAGAAATTGGGGGAAAGTGTGTTTCTGGGTGAAGGAGCAGTGCATGCAAAGGCCCAGAGGCAAGAGCACATGGTGTTCCGGGAGCTCCAAATTGGAGCAAAAGCTCCAAATAGTTTGGCATGGCTAGACACGGAGTGCCAAGGGGGTGGGTTCTTCCTCCCAGTGTTGTTATGAGGCTCAAATAAGACCATAGGTATGACCACGCCTTCGTGTTTTTACTGAGGGAACAGGCGATCAGTCTGCTGCCTCCTGGGCAGCATCCCAGCTTTTCGGTCCTCAGCTGCCAATTCCTCTATAACCCAGATGGCAAGAGGGGCCCCTCTGCCCCTTGAAGATCTGATTGAACTTGGCACAGACCCCCATTTCACAGTTGAGGACTGCTCCCAGCGCTGCCTCCTCTCCCGCACCCTCCATGAATTTCCAACTTCACTTCCTCTGGGCTACAGTTTCTGTGACCCCAGCCCCTTCGCCTTCTGCCTCATGTGGGTTTCCATCGAAAACAGAAAGTCCAATTAAGCCAAGCATTTCATGGATTTAGTAAATTTACCCAGGATTTGGAGATCTTGAGATCACATCACATACCACACGGCCACCTGCCCTCTCCCAAATTTTCTCATTCAGCTTCCAGAGCCTTCCCAAAGCCTGTGTTCCCCAAATCACCAGCTGATCCTCCCTACACGTGCAGCACCCCCACCTCCCACCAGAAGCTGTGTTCAGTCCCGTGCACCCACACATACCCACTCTCTCCCTGTCAGGCTGGCTTGCTTGTCTTATCCCTACCTCCAACATGCCCGCACCCACTCTAACCCAACCCAGGCTGCCCTAGCCTGCTCCCCAGCCACGCCCAGAAGCCGTCCTCTCTTTCGTCTTCTTTGAACCACACATGAAAGTCCTCTCTGCGGAGCAGCCAAGCCAGTCCATGGTAGCCAAGGGAGGTGGTGGTGGGAGATAGGCTTCAGGAAAACCAGCAGCAGCACCGGAGGATGGGGGAGCAGCCGGCAGGAAAGTGGCCAGGTGACGCTCCAAGCAACTGTGTGAGGTGTGCAGGACCTGGTGACTCAGCACACAGTGTGAGCCGGCTGCTTGCCGTGCCGTCTGCCACATTGTCAGCCACATCCTTGCCTGCCTTGGGATCGCGCTTGGGGAGGCAGAGGCACAGCTCCTAGCTGGTAGAAAGGCTGCTCTCCAGAGTAGACAGCGGCTCCCGCACCACCCAACCCTGGTCTTGCCCGCAGTGGGACACAAACACATCATAGAGGAACCTCTTACTCTCCCCCTTCCGACCCCTGAGATCCTGAAGACCAGCCCTGAACAAGGCTAGAGATAGAAGATCCAGGAGTTTCTGGCTTCGTGTAGGAGGAGCTAGGAGATCAGCAGAAGCAGCAGGCAGAGTGGCCCCAAGAGAGTTCCGGCTCCCAAAGTTTTGAGGCAGTGGATCCAGAGAAAAGAGAAAAGGGGATTCTCGGGGGTGGCCCCCAGCTTTTGGCCAGCACGGCTAGTGTGAAACCTTGTTCATGTATGTACTGGGGGAACCACTCAAGCCAGGGCTCCACCCAGGCACTGGCACACTGGCAGGCTAAGGAAGCACCCAGAATATACAGATACTGGGGTATCTGGGGACTGTGCTTCTGGGGCCTGCCATCCAGAACAAAGCCTGTCTTCCAGTCTAGCACTACAACCCAGAGACTGCCAGGGCTCCAGAAAGCAGCAGCAGACTGTATCTCCAAACCCGCTTTGGCCAGCTCCTCAAGCCACCCTGGGCAGGGTCAGGCTGGGGACCACAGTGCTTGCAGCTTTAGCTCCCGTAGGCTGGGCAGCCCCATGATGCATCAGGCCCAGGGCTATGCCCATCCACCCATACCCGCAGATACTGGAGTGTGGCAAGCTGCCAAAAGAAGAAGCTAGAGGCACCCGGGAGCACAGGGCCTCCAAGCTATTGCCAAGCAGGAGGAGTTGGCAAAAGGCAGGGAAGATCTTGGCGACATTCCGGGTCCCCAGCTGCAGTGCCTAGCCTTTCAGAGTCAGGGTTTGCAAGACTGGAAAAACATGCGGAGCCATCTTCCAAAACTTCCTCTCTAAGGCTGCACAAAGCTCTAAGCTGGCCAGCCTCTTGGGCAGGGACAACTCTACCCCAGAAAGGCCAGAGGGGAACTACAGGCTCAAGCTGTGTGGACTCTCTGGGCCCCGGAAGTCCAAGGCCAGGCTCAGCACCATGTGGGTATCCAGCAGGTTTAGGCTGATCTAGTGCGAGCAGAGGGGCTACCAGTGGATTCCTGCCAAGCCCACCATCTCCAGCCTCAGGCCCTGGAATACTTGGCCCTCCAGACGAGCCATGTGGTTTCCCTGATGTGGCAGCTCCCCAGGAGGAAGTGGCTAGGGACAGGGTATGCACCCCATTGTTGGACAGACCCAGGGCCCCTGTTTCATACGTGCACAGTGTGGCGCTCCGCAGCCGATTGCTGTTCAGCTTCAGTCCCTGAAGCCTGGGCACGGCAGCCAGGAAGCCTGGTTACATCCTGTTAAACCTGGTCAAACCGCTGTTAAGACCCAAGATCTACAGGCTGTGGCAGGAAGCCAGAGCCTCCAGAGCTACGCGCCCCATTAGAGTAGTTCCCAAGTTCAGCTCGAGCAGCTCAAAAGGGGCAGCTGCCCCGGCAGGCAGCTCAAGTCCAGTCTCTGTAGTCCCAGTCCTACCACTGCAGCTGCCTCCATCTTGGTGTGGCCCAGACACAGAGCCTCCAGCCGGAGGCCCTGGAGGGCCCAAAGACTGGCCATTTTCAGCTAGGTGGTGAATGGCAGGTCCAACGTGTCCAGGCGTCACCAGAGGAGGGGCCAAGCACCAGGTCTGAGAAGATGCCAGCCAGCTCCCTCACATTCTGATACCAACTATACTTGACAGCCAGCTGTGTAGACCGGAAGGCAACTGAATACCCAAGTTCCCATCTAGGCAGGGCCCCGAGAAAGCAAGGTACTAGAGGAAGCTCAGGTTACCCGAGATGTCAGGGGCAGAAAGAAGTAATCAGTTCAGGGTCCAATGAAAAAGCTGCTATAGCTGCCCCAAGCCCCCAGGACTTCCTGGCAGGAGCTGGGAAGATGCAAACCAGCCCCAGGACCTGAGCTCAGGAAAGTGGAAGAGGGCATCCGGGGGCAAGACAGAAGTGGAACCAGTGAGACAGACTTCCTCCACGTTCTATGGCACAGCTGCCAAGGCCTGTGTCAGGTTGGTCACCGAGAAGACTGCTGCAAGGAAGGGTGGACTGGAGTCCAGGGGGCAAATCAGGAAGAAGTGGGAGCTCAGAGGTGGCCAGGAGCTTTCCATCACCGGGCAGCTGGAAGCAGTCCAGCCTGCAGTCAGAGGAAGGGATAAGAGTGCTCGCCCATCTTGGCACCAAGCCTGGTCTGCAGAGAAGCAGAATCAGAACCCCACTCTCTCCTCCCTTCCCTTTTCCAGAGGGAGCCCAGACCCTATCCTCCACTTACACACACACACACACACACAGTCACAGCACTGACAGGTATACAGCCCCCAGGGTACCCGGGAGGCTCTGGAAGCAGGGGCAGAAGGCCACAATGCTTCCAAACCGCACAGCTTCTGGAGGGTGATACCAGCCTGAAGATGCTTGGAGCCCAGGGTCCAAGAGCCAGAGAAAGGCAGAAATACACTAGTGGGAGGAGAGACCCATCTCACTTTTCTGCTGTGAGTGAGCAAGCAGGCAGTGTTTCTGAGCACAGGATCTGGGCCTAGAGGTCCAGGATCCCACTCGGCCATCGTCCTCCACCGCAGTACGTTTCACCTCTCTGAGCCTCAGTTTCCTCCTCTGCGCGTCAAGTGTACTAATACTGGCTTGATAAGATTGCTACAAATGACATATGGTGGCAGTATGGCAACACCCCCTTATACTACTTGCTTTCCTCACCCTAGTAGAAAGGAAATCTTGAGTCGATCAGGATTTTTTAAAATGCAGCTGTTTTATTAAGCAAAATAATACATCAAAATGATGCCTTTTTAAATATTTTGTAATGCTCCATGTGGAAGAGTCCAAAAAGCCCAAGAGTTTTCCAAGAAGACCATAGGGGTCCATTCCTGTCCTTCCTGGCCGGGGCTAGGAAGAATGGTCTTCGGGGCCTTGACCTTGTGCACCACCAGGATGGAGTCAGGACTCCAGGGGAGAGCAGAAAGAGGAAATAGAACTTTATGATTATCTCAAAGAGTGCAGTAAACGATTCAATAGTATTCAATCTGATCATTATTTAAAAAATAATAATAATAAACTCAGAGAGAAGAAAAATGCCTTGAACTTATAAAAGAGTATTTACCCGGATCTGCAATGCATTTAATTCTTGATGATAAACAGCCTGTTGCATTCAATTTAAAGCCAGGAATGAGGCAACTACAATTACATCCAACATTATAATGGAGGCCTTAGCCAGGAGAATAAGCAAGAAAAAGAACAAAAATTAAAATTATAAAATTGTAAGTGTTTGAAGAAACAAGAGGGTCGCCATTTATAAGATGCTGCGATTGCCCACACAGGAATTCCAAGAATTTCTAGACACAGACTATTAAAACTAATGTTGAGCAAGGATGCTGGATTCTAGATATATTAAAAAAAAAAAAAAAAAACGATAAACAAACTTGCTAATACACCAGTGCATTACTGAGAGCCCCAACAGGAAACAGCACATTCAAGTTACAAGTTGTCAAAGAGGTTTGTGGGTAAAGAGACTACCACCAGGGGTAGTGCGGGAACTGGGTCTGCAGCTGTCTGTCTCCACTCCTCAAATTATAAGGAACTGTTTGAAGATGTTCATCTTTTCACGTTTTTTTTTTTTTTAATTTATTTTTGGGACAGAGAGAGACATAGCATGAACGGGGGAGGGGCAGAGAGAGAGGGAGACACAGAATCGGAAACAGGCTCCAGGCTCCGAGCCATCAGCCCAGAGCCTGACGCGGGGCTCGAACTCACGGACCGTGAGATCGTGACCTGGCTGAAGTCGGACGCTTAACCGACTGCGCCACCCAGGCGCCCCTATTTTTTCACGTTTTTAACACCTTTGAACAATTGTAGGGCTGTGTCCTACGATTAATAACACCTGGCTATTGCTGGTAATCAGGCAACATTCAGGATGCCGTGACTGTTGCCCATGCATATGCATAGTTGGGTCGTAGCTGTTCACATTATCAGCACATCAACTGAGATACAGATATTCTTGATCCCACCTATTTTAGTTTGGTCGTCCTTTACGACATCTTCTGAAATATGACACTATAATTCCACATTGGAGTAAAAAGTTATTGTACGTTCAAGAAGAGCATGGAAAGAAAGCAGCGGGGGTGCATATTCTGTGTTGGGGAAATAACGTGGGAAGAGCTCAGAGGAGCACTATGAATATGAAGGAATTTGAGGAATGCCACAATCAATCAATTTTTCTTACATTTTAATTTTTTGTGTGTACGAAGTTATATAAGATAAAAATCTGTCTAAATATGTATAAAATCGCTCCAAGTTATAAGTGGTGAGAAAGCATTATGTTGTCATTCAACTGGATCATTTTCCTACATAAAATAATGGTTTGTCTTGCAACTGTTCTTTTTTTTTCAATTTTTTTTGGTATTTATTCATTTCTGAGGGTGAGGGAGGCAGAGTGTGAGTGGGGGAGGGGAGAGAGAGTGGGAGACACAGAATCTGAGGCAGGCTCCAGGCTCTGAGCTGTCAGCACAGAGCCCAACGGAGCTGGAACTCATGGACTGCGAGATCGTGACCGGAGCTGAAGTTGGACATTTAACCAACTGAGCCACCCAGGCGCCCTGTCTTGCAACTGATTCTTAGACTCAATCAAACGCAGCAATTTAACTATCTTAAACTCATTTTTCTCTTCTTTCCTTTCCCTCATTATTATTAAATAGTGTGTTGGTGGTGGTTAATTTTACAATTTATTGCTCAGATTATAGAATTTCGAGACAAGATAGTAGTCATCACAGGAGGCACCATATCCCACAGATCATGGATTGGCAGCTGGATATAATTATTCATGAGATTTAGGTTGACTCCTTTGGGGAGGAGTGAATATATTAGCAGTTGTATTATACTTGATGGAAGCTTTACTTTGAAGCATAAGTACTGGGAAAAGGGGTTATGTCAATAGACAAGCCAAGGAGTAGATGGTAGTAGGCATTTGTTATTCATTTAGCATCTGAACCCCCCTTCTATGCCTATAAGTAACCATGCCCACCTTGCCTGTAGTGGTTAAGTGCACTGCTTGGGATCTGCTGCTCTAGGGTCCTGGGAGCACTACTGAAATTAGGGAGCCCACATCAACTGCAGCTTCCTATGACTATCCCCAGTCTCACAGAGAGCAGTCATAATAGAGTTTTCCAAAGATGACAGTGTTCCCCTCACTAATGCATTTCTCAATGCTTTTCAGAAAGAGATTGTCTTCTGGTCCCAATCTAGGAATACAGTGAGAAACACAGCGCATATGGAAATGTACTCTCAACCTCCCCCCTTCTGTCTTATACCAAGGAATTTATGGCATCTTAGCTTTGTTTAGTAGACCACTGGTTAGTCCAAGATCTAATCAACCAACAAAGCAAACAAATTAGAACATTCCTGGCCACTCAAACTAGTCTAATGCAATAAAAATCTCTGGTCAATGCATCCATATCGATACGTTCAGTACAATCTAAAATTATGTTGCTTCCTCCTTGGTCCCACACCCTCAGGGCCTGCTTCCACGTGTATTCTTTAGATTTGGACAATATAAATGAGCAGAACATCTTTATTTGCCTCTTCCCTTGGATTTACTTTGTAATTGCCTTCTAGGTATACTGGAATCTGATGCTAGTTATACATCTCTCAACTGTGAAGAGGATGGTTTTCCATCTGTACCAGTTCTGGGCCTGCTTCTTGAATCCACACCTCTGCTCCACATCACTGGCCAGCCAATACCTGCAAGTTATATTCTCTGACTTTCCCGTGAGTGAGAAGAGGTTGGAGGGCAAGAGAGAGTGCCGGGATGTTTCCCCCTCCTTCTCTGTTGGTGGCATCTTCAACACCAGCTGCAATTCTCCCATGGTGCCAACTCCTGCAAGGCAGGCCTGCCACAGTTCCCGCTTCCTCTGGTTGACTCTGGGCCCTGGTTCCAGTAATTACTACCTCTTCCCCTTCTTCCTGCCTCTGCAAGAAATTTGAGATTCTTCAATCACAATCATAAAACATCCTTAGCTTTTGGGTGGACAATCAAGCTGAGTAGTTAGGATATGAGCTTGAAGTCTCTGTGCCCCTCACGCTGCTCCATCGCACGGCCACTCAGCCTCTAGAGCCTTGCTTTCGATGAGCACTTCATTCCAGGCGACTGGGATTTTCATAAATTGACTCCTTCACCATTGTACGTCTGATCTGTCAGAGTGCTCTGACTTAAAGCTGGGTTTTCACTGCCCTTGGTCCCAGTTCTGCTGCTGCTGGCCTTAGCTTGCACTGCCGATCCCCCAGAAATTAGATGCTGGAGCTGCTGCTCCTTCTACCCTATTACCAAAAAGGGATTCTGCCTTCAGTTTCCCTTTGTTATGGTAACCAGGAGTCTGATTTGGTTTACCCCAATTCCTCACGTAGGAGTTGAGAAGGCCAACATTGATGGGAAACTCTGGGATCCTTTCCTGCCTCATTTGGTCAGGAATCTGAGATTTAAGACTGCCTGAGCTGGAAAGGTCCTCTGAGTTCATCTAGGCCAACACCTTCCTTTTCAGATGGGGAAACTGAGACCCAAAGTGGGGAAAGGGATTTTCCAGGGCCGAGCAGAGGGCAGGTGGCAGAGCTGGGATTAGAACCCAGAGTCGTGGGCAGGCCAGGGGAGGGTGATGGGATGGATGGAGTGTTGGTGGGAACAAGCAGCCTCCACTCCTGACCATTGGGAAGTAAGTGAAGCTCTTAGAGCCCAAAAGACCCCTCCCACTACCCTTGGC
Source organism: Panthera uncia (assembly GCF_023721935.1). Taxonomy (NCBI): domain Eukaryota; kingdom Metazoa; phylum Chordata; class Mammalia; order Carnivora; family Felidae; genus Panthera; species Panthera uncia. The sequence continues at coordinate 79,744,470 of NW_026057585.1, forward strand.
CCACTGCACCCCACACACATTCAGAAGGCCGGGGTCTCACCATCACTTCCTTGGGATGTGATGTGAGGAGTTTATAGAAGGAAGCTGAGGTCAGACTGATTCTCATGTGGTAGCTCTGGGAAGAAGGAGAATGGAGAAAACAGCTTTGCAAAGAAGTGAAGTGAAGTGAAGTGAGGTGAAGTGAGGTGAGGTGAGGTGGGGTGAAGTGAAATAATAAAATATAGGGGCGCCTGGGTGGCTCAGTCAGTTAAGCGTCCGACTTCGGCTCAGGTCATGATCTCGCAGTCCGTGGGTTCGGGCCCCGCGTCGGGCTCTGTGCTGACAGCTCAGAGCCTGGAGCCTGTTTCAGATTCTATGTCTCCCTCTTTCTCTGACCCTCCCCTGTTCATGCTCTCTCTCTCTCTGTCTCAAAAATAAATAAATGTTAAAAAAAAAAATATATATATATATATATATAATATAATATAAAATAAAATGAAATAGATGCCTTTGCTTTGGTCAGGGGCCACTTTCTGGGGATGCCTTCTTTCTCCATTCACCCATCTTTCTTGCCTCCACGTTCTGCACATCCTTTCTCCCCTACTTTCTCTCCATCCCCTATCTCCACTTCCTCTTTCTCCCCCCACCCCCCAACACTGCCTAGGCACTCCTGTGCTCCTGGAGGACAGACTTCTGATGAACCCAAGTGACCACCTTCTCTATGAGTTGTTAACTGGTCAGCAAATATAATTTCTACTCATAACCAGTTCTTAGTGATTTCACTGCATAAACAAGTAACGTCAGGGGCGCCTTGGTGGCTCAGTCAGTTAAACGGCCGACTTCGGCTCAGGTCATGATTTCACGGTCCGTGAGTTCGAGCCCCGCGAACAGCTGTGCTGACAGCTCAGAGCCTGGAGCCTGTTTCAGATTCCGTGTCTCCCTCTCTCTGACCCTCCCCCGTTCATGCTCTCTCTCTGTCTCAAAAATAAACGTTAAAAAAAAAATTAAAAAAAATAAAAAAAAAACAAGTAACGTCACTGGAATTCTAAATAAAATGAAGAGATGTTCGCTAGACAGCTCCACCACCACCAAATCAAATGGCTTTTGCTTGCCTGAGTTCACTTCAGTTCTTGTCCCAACTTTAAATACTTTCCTCGGAACCACCATTTCTCATACCTTCCTATATGCCAGGCATCCTGAGAAGCACATTAAACAATATCAGCCCAGAGATGTTTTATGTCCCAGAATCCCCCTTTTGGGGGCTACCTAGAATCCTTTTTAATAATAAAAATAACTAACATTTGTTGAGAACATACTGTGCCAGACACTATGCTCTCTTTCCATCCTCATGACCCAGTTTCTGTACGCTTTTCCCTCACTTTCTTCAGATGCAAAAATGTGGCCCAAGGAACTTCAAATGGCCTATGCGAGGGCATCCCAGAGGCAGTTAGTTTCTTCCTCTGTAAAAGGTGAGAATGTCCTAGTTACCACTCCCCATTCGGGTTTTCAGGGACCATTGGGGTTTGACTGTGAGTTCCTTTGTTGTTATGGCCTTTGTGGCTTTGCTGTTTTCAGGTGTAATTCCCAGCAGCCCTGGGTAAGGATGCCCTGTTTCCTGTTATTTCAGACATCACAAGGGCAGAGGAGTCCAAACAAGGGCTATAGAATGAGGATGGAGATACTGATACACAGAACAAATGGGAACCCAGCCGAGGCAGCTGGGCTACTCCATTGTCTTAGCTGAGGTCCTTTTGTGTTCAGGAACAGAAATCAACACAGACTACCCCGGGCATATTTTGTTGGGAAGATGCAGGGGTATCTCATGGAATCCTGAATCAGCCAGGCCTGGGGGAGGACTGAAGCCGGGGGGTGGGGCAGTCAGAGACCTTCTAGTAGTTTCTCTTTCTCTGTCATCTCTGCTTCAACTTTCGGTTCTCTCCTGAACAGCCATCTCTGCTTCCACGTTTTCATGGCTGACAATGGTCACTCCATCCAATGGGAATACCAGGCTGAGCTAAACCAGAGTCCATTTTGGAGGGTGCAGAAGCCCCACCCCCTCCTTGCCCTAGTCACGTTTCCCCCTCCCATCCATTCCCACCACCCACCACATCTGCTCCATGTTTCCCCCCCACCTCACCCACCCCACTCCACATCCAAGATCTACTGTGGGAGCCCTGAGGGAAGAGAACCCAGCATCTTCTTTCCTCAGGGACTACTGAGAAATCCCTTTCCATATGGTTCCCTGTCTGTGGTGTGACCTTGCCAGGATGCTCTGCTTGGGGATGAATGGCCTTCGCTACAGTTCTGGGGAAAGAGGCGAATAACAGGGTGTTATAAGAGTTGTAGGAGACGAGGCCAGGAAGGTCATTGAAAGAATTTTGGCAACTCTGAGTGAGACAGGGGGTCATCATAGGGCTTTCAGAAGAGGCGTGACACAATCTGATTTCTACTGTAAAAGAATCATTCAGGCTGCTATGATGAGAGCAGAATGGGTGAGGGAAGCAGTGGGAAAGTGAGAACAGAAGTATAGGGACAAGCAAGGAGCTATTGCAAAAATGCAGGTATGAGAGGATGTCAGCTTGTACCATGATGGCCAACCAGAGAGGAAGGAAAACATGGCTAGATTTTGGCTGCATTTTGAAGGCAGAACTTGCAGCCTTGACTGATGGGTTTGAGGGGGGATATGAGAGAAAAAGAAGTCAAGGATGGCACGAAGACCATGGAAGAACAGGTTTAGGGAGAATAAGAGTTCGACTTTTGAAACACTGAGTTTAAAATGATTATTCTCTTGGGGCTCCTGGGTGGCTCCGTTGGTTAAGCATCCGACTTCAGCTCAGGTCATGATCTCACAGTTTGTGGGTTCAGGCCCGTGTCAGTCTCTGTGCTGACAGCTCGGAGCCTGGAGCCTGCTTTGGATTGTGTGTCTCTCTCTCTCTTCCCTCTCTCTCAAAAATAAACAAACATTAAAAAAAATTTTTTTAATAAATAAAACGAGTATTCTAGGGGCACCTGGGTGGCTCAGTCAGTTAAGCATCCAACTCTTGATTTCAGCTCAGGTCATGATCCTAGAGTCATGGAATTGAGCCCTGCCTGGGATTCTCACTCTCTCTCTCTCTCTCTCTCTCTCTGTCCCTCCCTCTGCAAACTCTCTCTCTCTCAAAATAAATAAATACACTTTAAAAATAAAATGACTATTAGATAGCTTAGTAGTGATGGCAAATTATGTAAAGTACTAGCTAGGTTAGGTGTGTGTGTGTGTGTGTGTGTGTGTGTGTGTGTGTGTACGTGCACACGTGCACACACATGCACAGGTATATCATACTTAGACCTGGTTCTGTCTTTTGGTGGCTGTGTGATCTTGGCAAATCACCCAGATTTTCTGGAACGTAGACCACATCAGGCCAACTTCTCAGGGCGTGGTGTTTTTAAAATATGTCTATAATTTTTTGACACTACTCCTAACCACAGGCGAAGTGTAATTCCTCTCCCTTTGCATATGGGAAGACCTTAGTGACCAACTGCTAACAAGCCAAATGCACAAGTGATGTAACGTGACTTCCAAGCCTAAGTTAGAAAAGCTTCCACCTCGCTCTCAGTCTGGCGACACTCACCCTTGGAACCGAGCCACTCTGTTGTGAGAAAGCCCAGGCCTCACGTAGAGGCCACATAGGTGTTCCAAATCACAGCTTCAGCTCATGCCCCAGCATCCAGTGCCAGACGTGTGAGTGACAGGGCTTCCCGATGGTTCCAACTGTCCTTGCTGATGCCAAGTGGAACAGAGACGAGTTGTTCCTGCCAAGCCCTGCCCAAATTGCGGGTCTGTGAGCAAAATGAATGTGGTTGTTTTGGGTTGCTGTGTTCCACAGTGATAGACGGCTAAACCAGTGAGAGTTGTGAAAGCATTTTGTACACCAGAAAGCCATCTACAGAAATGGATCATTAGTCAGTGGACATCCTGAGCTCCTCATCTCATGACCTCAGCTACAAGTCCTTCTGAGCTGGGTGTCATCTCGGGCCAGGCTCTGATTCCTTCCGGCAGCGGGTAGCATTACACATGACATCTCAGCCATAATCTGGCCCCAGGCCTCCTCTCAAGTTCCCCCTAACATCAGCTGCCCCCTTTGCTACCACCCCCATAGAACCCCCTCAACACACTATATCCAGCTATGTCTCCATGCTTTTTCTCATTCTTTTCTTCTTTTTTTTTAAGTTTATTTATTTATTTTGAGAGAGAGAGAGGAGCAGGGAAAGTGTAGAGAGAGAGAGAGAGAGAGCAAATCCCAAGCAGGCCCCACAATGTCAGCACGGAGCCCGAAGTGGGGCTCGATCTCATGAACCGCAAGGTCAAGAATTGGACGCTTAACTGACTGAGCCACCCAGGTGCCCCATCTCATACCTTTCTTCTGACTAAGTAACATCTTCCTCCTTAGGCTCCAGGGACTTACTTCACCAATCTTATCCAAGGGAGGACCCAAAACCTTCCTGTGGGAAAGAGCCTCTTCTCACATCTCTATTGAGATCTGAGGGCCACTTGCTAAAATATGCAGGACCCGGTGCCTCTCAGCAATACAGTCCCAGTGGATGGGGGAGCGAGGTGGAAGGGAGCCACCATCACCTGCCAATGGAAAGGGAAGAGAGGGGAGGAGCTGGAACAATCTGTGTGGATTTGGGACAGTGATTTTTGAGTGATCAGATGGTCTCCAGCTCCCTGTTAAGTGTCTGCACCAACTTGTGTTGATTCCCAAACGTACCTCACTTCCGTTCAAGGAGAAGTCCTTTCCCACCACAGCTGGGCTGTTCTGCTGACCCTCAACCCTCTCCACACTCCTGCTGAGCTGACTCATCCTTCAGGCCCTGATTGCCACTGCCGCTCCCGCCAGGCACAGCTGTTGTTGGCCACACCTGCAGCCATGCCTCCGGGGTCCTGGGCAATGCCACTGCCCCTGCTTGATTGCAGGCCACAGCATGCACAGGAGGCTATCACTTCTTGGGGGAATACCTGAACACCGCAAGCATGCTTTGTCAACGTCTTCCCCTATTTTGATCTGGTGCCTGGACCTTCCTTCCATGCCTCCCCCTCCCACACCCAGGCCCGGCAGCACTCTGATCCAGGAGCCTCTCTCTGTGTGACAGGGATAACCTGGATGCTCACAGACCTTGTCAGCCTGCGGGAACGAAAGAGACCACGATATCATTTGGACACATATGTTCCTAATTCAATACTGCGTCATCCTAACCGAGGTAAACTGCAAGGCTCAGAATCGTCACAAGCTTGCTGTACCCTTGGCATCTGGGGGAGTCCCAGCATTGCCCCATGCATGCTTCTGCAGCGGTCAGATCTGTTGCTTTTGCTGCCTCCTCCGCTCTGCCCTGGACATCAGTGGGGCAGATGTTCCCGTGGCAGGGCTTGCCCCTGAACGTCTCTCAATAGTCTGTCGGACTGCTGGTCAGTGCGTGTGCCCCGCATACTACCTCTTGCCTCCATGGGTTCCTTTCCCTCTTTCTTCTCCCCCAACCCCGAGTTGTAACAGAGAACACACAGCTGCCCTGCCGGATTCTACATCCCGCAGACTTCCCACAGATAAGTATGGCTATGTAGCTGTGGTTTGTTGTCAATAGGAGGTGAGCAGAAGCGATGTGGCAGCTTCCTTGGCTTACCCCTGGGGCTGTGGACTCAGAAATGGGAGCCTCATTTTGAGAATAGTAGCATCAAGCCACCAACCTGGGTCCCAGATGACTCTTTGGGACAGAGCTGGCCCTGCCAGCTGTGAACTACTCATATCTAGACTTTTCATGTGAGAAAAATAAACTTGCATCCCATTTAAGTTAGCCTGTATCCTAAGTAATAGAGTATTGACTCAAGAACAGTCAATCTGTAGGCGTCCAGTCTAATTTAGATCCTCTTACACCCCTTTATGGCACCCTGTACTTCTCCTTCAAAGCACGTATCACAACTTGCAATTAAATAATTATTTGGGTAATGTAGTGTTCGCTATCGATTGCCTTCCCAACAGCTATCTCCCCTCCCTCCTTTTTATCTCATGGAATCCCAATGTCATTCAGGAATTCATGGCTTCCTCCTTCAGACTCATGCTGCATGAAAAGATGAGAGTAAGCCCATCAGATTGTCTCTCTGAGATTTTGAAGTAAGATACAAATAATAATGAGAGGGAGCGGCAGGGAGTAACGAAGCAGGCAGATTGCGCCCTTGATGACCTGTGCATCGTGTCTGCTGAGGATCTGCAGCCACCTGGATCCAGGATCATGTCCCCATTCTAGTCTCTGTTCTTGATCTTCCCTAGACAGCCTCTAAAATGATCCCTAAAATACACCATCTTTCCCTGGGCTAACAAGAGTGCCCACTTGTTTCTCATAACTGAGCAGGCCTGGATAAAGCGGTAACTTTGGGCAAATGTATTTAACAAAGGTCTCTGAACACCCACCACGTCCCAGGCACTGCTGTACTCACTAGGGGTACTAGGGAGAACAGATGGGCCACCTAGAGCATCTCTCCGAGAAGCAAAGTCAACTACACTCCTCTACCTGCTTAGAATTCAATGGCTTCTTGTTGACCTCAGAACAAAGCCCTAAATCCTTACGGTTTACAGCCAACCTTGCGTGATACAGCCTCTGTCTGTCGTTTGAACCTCTATCCTGTTACTTTACCCCTCTTTCCACTTACACCAAATCAGATCACTTTCAGGCCCCCCGGTGTGCAAGCTTCCCTCATGCTTGAAGCTGTTGTACTTACTCTTCCATTTACTCGAGTGTGGTAAGCAAAGGTACGAGGCAAGGATCAGGATGGTGATGAGGATAACAATAAGACTACCACCTGAGCACTTACTTGTACTTTGCATGTATTCTTCTTAGTCTGCATAACAATGTCACAAGGTAGGTTCTGTGTTCCCCATCTCACAGACGAGGAAGCTGAGGCTTCGGGAGTTCAGTAACCGGCTTCAGACCACACGCTTAAGTGGTGGCAAAGCCAACATTTGAAGCCAAGCCTATTTGACTCCAAAGGACAGGCTGTCTAGGCCAGCTGTCATCTCTCTACCACTCTTTCGAGTTGAGCTGCTGGAGGCAGACAGGCTTGGGTTGGAATTCAGGACTCTACCACTTTCTGAGTGGATAGCCTTGAGCAAGTTACCCAATCTCCCTGAGCCTCAGTTTCCTCATTTTACAAATGAGGCCAGCAAGAGAACCCACCTGAGAAGGTCACAGTGGCATTAAAATGAAAGCATGCACGTTAAGCCATGCCCTAGACCAGTGCACTTGGTAGATACCGTTTCCTTATCACCGTTATTACCTTCTCCACTTAGGCGAGTAGCTCTCTCCTTCTCCCTGTCCAGGTTAGAGCCCTGCATCTTGTCACAGACACGGCCTAAGAGCTGCTTCTCTGCCAGGCCTCCTGGGGCCAGGCCTGCACAACTCCGTGGAAGGAAGCTTGGGCCCGCGCAGGAATGGCCTGTAATTGATCCCAGTTAGAGGTGGACAGGCCCTGTCCTCCTCAGCTGGGGCCTCAGGAAGCAGGGCGCTGCCTGATTTATGTCCCTGCTGCACCAAGGATGACCTGGTGACCTCTCTACGTGTCCTAGCATCAGACAAGGCCATAAAACAGAATTGGTGTTGCACATTTGTTCCTATCGGGGCCGACTTGTACACTGGTGCACCCAGCTTAGGTCAGTCCCCTGCAGGGCCCTCCCCAGGAAAGGCTGGTGTGTGTGGCCGCTCTGTGCGGCCGGGCCACCGGAAGTTCAGGGACGGTGTACAGAAGGGAAATCACAATCTCATATGTTTTCATGGCTTCCGTGACCATCCTCGGTGAAAGACACCCAATCCACATCCTGAACCTCCAGCTCCCCCACACCCACCCCGGCCTCAGACCCAGTCTCAGTGACCTGCTGGACACCTCCTCCTGCACATACCAAAGGCCTCATCTGAACTCATGGTGTTCACCTCTCTGCTGGTTCTTCCTCCCTCATCTGTCGGCCCCAGAAGCCGACACCTGGGCCAAAGAAGTCGCTTCCTCCCTGGCCTGGTGCAGCTTCTTTGCACAGACTCCTTGATAGCTCTGACCACACCATTTTGTGATTAGAACAACTTATTGCAGCCTTCGCCATTATCTGTATCTCTGTCTCCTCCAATAGACTGTAAAGTCCTACAGGCAAGAGACCACATTTGACTCATCTCTGCACCCCAGGGCCTAGTGTAGAGCCTGGCACAGAGGACCTGCCATGAACCTTTGATGAATGAATGAGTGAATGGATGGATAAATGGATGGATGGCTGAATAATGAGCATAGATGGGTATCTTTCGAGGTAGTTTTCAAATAAAGAACAGGGCTTCTGAGGAGGGACTCCCAAGTTCCCCTGGGAATAGTGTGATTAGATATCAGCATCCTACAGCCAGATTAACCTTAAAATCGCATACTCTGAGCTATACTAGGACCTCTTCCATATTCAGATGACAGAGACCCAGAGAGGTTAAATAACTTCCTGAAGGTGAACAGTGATTTAGTGGCAGAGCCCCCGGATGAGCCCCCAAACTTCCTGTCTCCACTGTCTGCAGCCTCTTCCTCTCTTTCTACGTGCTGACCTTTAGTGAGCTCTTCATGAACTCCAGAGCTTGGCTTCCAGAAATAGAAAGCAGTGGGTCTTCTGGACTATCTACAGGGTTTTATTACCAACAAGGTGATCCATGGCAGAGAAATTGAGATGAGCTTCTCAGAATTTGCAGTTCTAAGAGTAGCATAGGACTATATGACTACATGGCCCTTATCTTCTCTGAGCCTCAGTTTCCTCGCCTGCAAAATGGGAATAAGAATAGGATCTATCCCAGCATAATGCATGTTTTTCACTTTAGGCTCTTGTGATAGGTTGTATTATTATTCCCAACTATTTGTTGAACTCTCAGTAAAAGGGTTATCCATCTCTGACCATAGCAATGAGACTCACAGTGCTTCTCTGTGGGGAGGGCTATACCTCACTGCCCCCTTGGTGTCTGCCTAGGCCATTCGCTTCCTTTGGCCAATGGAACATGAATAGAAGCTACATATGCCACATCCCAGCAGACGCTTTAAGAGTCATTGTAAGACTCAGCCACGGCATTTTCACTTCTGTCTCTGGAATGATATAGCGGCCACTCCTTCAGTCTGAGACCCAGAGTGTGAACACATATAGAACAGGACCTCAAATGACCTGCTGTCATGTGGCGTAAATAAGAAATAAACCTTGTTGTCGTCAGCTGTTGAGACTGTGGGGTGGTTTCTGCTGCATAGCCTAGCAAATGCTGACTAGTAATCTTTTGCTTATAATCTAGACAGACTCGTTTGGGACATCTTAAAACAGAGGGTAGAGTTTGCCGCAATGATATCCATAAAAGTGCATCAAATCCTTGGGGGTCCTAGAGCTAAGTATTAGGCAGTAGTCGGATAAGCTGCCATAGTAAGAGGCTTCAAAATAAAAGTCTTAAACAAGGTACACATTTACTTCTTTCCTAAAACAGAAGACGTAAGTGACTGGTCCAGGGTGGTTAGGAAGCTCTGCTGGGTGAGGTCACCCAAACATCCAGTTTCTCTCCAACCTGCATCCCCTGCTACCATCCAAGATGTTCTCCTCATCTGTACCATGTCCACATTCCAGCCTGCAGGAAGGAGGACAGAGAGAGCCGGAATGACCAGTGCTCCTGGTCGTAAGGAGGTACAGAGAATCTGCCTACATCACTTCTGTTCACAGGCCCCTGACCAGATCTTCTTTATGTGGCCATAGGGCACATGTGATACAGGGCACGGGTGTATATCACAGCCAGTTTCCAGCCAAGTGACCATGAGCCCTGATGAAACACAAAGGGGACTTTCTGTCAGTAGAAGAAAGAAGGGGACAATTTGGTGGTGTTTGGAGTGGGCTTATGTAGGCTCATGAGAGCCAATCACATGCATTGCCCCCCTTCCAATTCCTTATTCATTGATATGACTTCTTGAAATCAGCCTTGGTGGGAGTATTTACACCAAAGAAATTGGCAAATACTACCAATGTGGACTTCCCTCCACCACTCCCAACCGGCCAGAGAACCTGTTATTAGACATTTTGCCAGCATGGAGGGTAACAGATACTGGCAGGCAATTACACTCTCTTGCTAGAGTTGGGTCACTTTTTCTTTCTTTCTTTCTTTCTTTCTTTCTTTCTTTCTTTCTTTCTTAATGTTTTATTTATTTTTGAGAGAGAGAGAGAGATAGAGCAGGGGAGGAGCAGAGAGAGAGAGGGAAACAGAGTATCTGAAGCAGGCTCTGTGCTGACAGCAGAGAACCTGATGCAGGGCTCAAACTCACAAACTGTGAGATCATGAGCTGAGCCCAAGTCGGATGCTCAACTGACTGAGCCACCCAGGTGCCCCTGGGCCACTTTTTCTTGGTGTCTCTGCTGGCTTCTCCCACTCCCAAGCAGCTTCCTCACCTTCTGCTTTACAAGAAGTCCTCCTTGGTTCAAATTTGGGAGTACAGCTCATCTTTCTTGCCTCTTCCTAGCTCTAGATTGCCTGTCCTGGGCCAGATGCCTATGCCTGGGCTCCTCAGCTATGTCCATGGGTGGAGGGGCTGGGTGGGGATCATACCCAAAGCTGCCTTCAGAGGGGCTGTGGGTAGAAATGACCCCAAAGGCAGACACTGTGCGTGGCTGAGGAGCGAAAGTTCTTTCTCTGACCCTACCACAGAGTTTGGGTTGTAGGAGACCATCCTTATCCAGTTCGTCGAATATTCCTCTTTATTGTGGTAAAATACGCTTAACATAAAATTTACTATCTTAGGGATTTTTAATTGTACCATACAGTTACATCAAATACATTTGTAGTGTTGGGCAGCATTACCACCATCCATCTCCGTATCTCTGATATTCCTTTTTGTACCTCTTGTGACTAGATGGCCCAGTTTGGTGAAAGATGTACTTGCTGAGGTAGCAGAGGCCTCTGGCTGAGGGACAGCTGTGCCCTATATCACAAGGTCAGTAATTTGTGGTATAGACAGGACGGCTCATGCCCTCTCTCAAAAATAAACTTTAAAAATGTAATGAATGAATGAATGAGTAAACAAATTAAATTAGTTAACTTCTTTAAACTTCATCTGTAAACAGGAAGGTATTTAAAATATCTAACTAGTAAAATAAAATAAAATAAAATAAAATAAAATAAAATAAAATAAAATAAATGAAGTAAAATAATATAAAATAAAACAAAGTAAAATAAAATAAAGCAAAGTAAAATAAAATAAAAGAAAGCAAAGTAAAGTAAAATAAAACAAAACAAAATAAAACAAAGTAAAATAAAATAAAATAAAATAAAATAAAATAGAATAAAATAAAATAAAACAAAATAAAAGTCTAACTAGTGAGGCAGAGGCAGGAACACATCAGAAAACATGCCCAAGTGTTTAAGCCAAAGTTCTAGAGTGGTGAGTATGCTGGAAGTTCCTGATGTGCTTGGTATTAACCTTTTAGTTGCTGGATGGTATAGAGGTCTAGGGGATCCCAGGGAAGAAACCAGGGTGAAAAGCAGCTGGAGTGGCACTTAGGGGAACTGAGCGACAATCAATAAAAAAAAATTTTTTTTTTACTAAGTTAACAAGCGTTTGAGGCTGTACTGGTGTAAACCAGCTAAATGTCATCCCTGTCTATAAAATGGAGGAATTGATACCTAGTTGATCAAAAGGGGTGCTGGGGAAAGGAACATCAATCATCCCTGTGACATGCTAGGAGAGGCAGGCCTGAGGTAAAAAAAAAAAAAAAAAACACCAGAAGTTCAGAACATACTAGAACATACTAGAACATACTCCACCTTCCTGTTCCCATCCCAACCCCTATCCCCAAGACACAGAGACATATCCTAATAACCAGCTCCAAGTGCGTGTCAGAAATGCAGCTCAATTTGGAAAGGGGTGTCCATGTCTGAGGAATTGTGAATATAAAAGAATAGAGCAGGACCAGGTGGCAGGAGAGACTGGAAGATTCTTCCTTAATTAAGGAGAGTTAGAAATAGGGGTCCCTCCCATGAAAGGCCTGGCCAGGTCCCCTCTAGTGTTCAAGACCCTGACCTCTGTGCTCCTCAAGTTCTTTGACCCAAAAGCTCAACGTAGGAACAGAAGCAATTTGGCCCCAAGACTCCAGACCTGAATTTGCTTCTCCCTTGAGCTGCCCTTGAAAAACTGATCTCTTGAACATGGAAGACACGTTGTTGGAGGTACAGCCTGTCTTCCAGGCAGCGGGGAAAACAAGAGATGCCTTACATCTGACTTCAACACAAAGAGAAATTTATTATCAGGATAGAAGATGTGTCACAGAATCTAAGGTTAGGGACAGCATAAGGAGGCAATTAGGACCCTCAGCATCCTGAAAAAATCAACCATGAGCTTTGCTTTTCTTTCTTGCTGCAGACTGATTTGCTCTTTTTCCTAATACGTATGATAGAAGATGTCCATTGCCAACAGCTCCTAACATCACCTCCATTCAAGAAAGCAGCCAGAGAGGCAGGCAGCAAGGCTTTAGCTCCACTCCAGGGTCGTGAAGGTGGGATGTGATTGGCTCAGCTTGGGTCAGTTGCCTGCCCCGACCAATAATCTGTGGCCTGGAGCGAGGGGCAGAATCACAGGTGTGTTTAGCTGTTCTCTTCCTGGCTCTGTGGTTAGGGGAGAGGCAGAGCCATTCCTAGAACATGGATACACAGGAAGCAGTAGACAAAGTTACCTTCTACATGTGATTTGTCTGATGTCACTTAACTAGAAAATGGCGAACGAAATCCAAATGATTCCTTTGTTCTTTCCATTATGTTCCGTTTCAAGGAGCAAATGAAGGTAATTAGGCTGGAGGGACACCAGAGGGGAAGCCCAGAGCTTCAGACTCCAATGAGAGTTTGGAAGGCAGTGAGTAGAGCAGTGTTTCCCAATCCTGGCTTCCCTGTTAGACTGTAAACTGGGGAGGACTGTGGATGTCTAGCATGGGTCCTGGCAGGTAGGTGCACTCAGTGATTAATGAAGGAAGGAAGGGAGGAAGGAAGGAAGAAAGGAAGGAAGGAAGGAAGGAAGGAAGAAAGGAAGGAAAGAAGGGAGGAAAGGAGTGAGGAAGGAAGGAAGGGAGAGGAAGGGAGGGAGGGAGGGAGGAAGGACTGTGTTTCTAAATCACTTGTACTTGGGTAAAAATAAAGATTACAATAGTAAATAACATTTATTGAGCACTTAGTATTTTGAGATTTGGCATATACTAAATAATCTGCCATCAAATCAATAAGCTGAATATTATTATTACCTTTTATAGATAAGCTACTGAGGCACAGAAAGATGAAGTACCGACAGGGTCACCGGTTAGTGGCAGAACCATTGCAAATCTAAGCAGCCTGGCTCCGGAGCCTCCGAGTGCAACCCCCGCATCATACAGCCTCTCAAGATGTCAGCAGCCCACCCCAGACCTAAAGAATCAGATCCTCTGAGGGAGGGACATGGGAATCTGCATTTGAACAAGTTTCAGATAGGTGGTTCTGATGCACAGCCAGAGTCAGAATGCGGATCTAAAAAGTAGCAGCAAGCCTGGGGCTGCGTGACTAGAACAAATAAGTCTGCTTCCGGGATTTTCAAGTTTGTCTGATCATGTGAACATGAGGCCTGCTGAATAATGTTGACGGATTGTGTCCTCTTTGTGAGGGGGGAACCCAAACCCAGGTCAATCACAAAGAACCTGTGAGCAGAAGGCCAACTCAGGAGACCTGCCCATGAGACATTTTCTGAAGGGGCTCCAGCCACTGGCCACCATCCTTGGAACTCTGTGTACCTGCCTAGTTCCTGGACTTTGATCTCCCATCTGACCTCCTTCTCACCCCTGCTCTGATCTGACAACTCCTGCTGGGTTGACCCCATCTCTGACCCCAGCCCGCCTGGGTTTTCAGTCTCACTGCTCCAGGCTGAAGTCTCACAGGATGACAGCCTGAGGCAAGACAGTATTTGCATCAGCCACCAATAATGGGAGCAGGATGCCACCTCTTCTAATGATGTAATGACAAATGGAATATTCATGTTAAAAGAACTGTGACCTTCAGGGTGGAATTCGGGTAATCTCAAACCAACTCTGTGACCATCACTGAACGTGGAAGGTTGAAATAGAAATAAACAGGCCTTCATCCCAACTGAAACAATGTTCTTTCACTCATTGAGTAAATAGCTACTGAGAGCCAATTCCATGACAGTTTCCCTGTCAGCACTGGGGACAAAAAAGATGGAGTTTCTGTATGCCTGATTCTGCTGTGGCATCCAGAGAAGGTGATGCCACACCTTTGTGATTAACCAACAATTGGTCCAAAAGAAAAAAAGGCTGCAAGATTGCACTTTCAGATAAGGGATGGCTCTAGCTTTGTCCAAGGTTTGTCAATGACGGGATCTGCCTATGGAAGTTTGGGGAAGCCAGTAATGAGCCTCAGACACAAACACCTTTTAAAAACCTAGATCTATCTGTGCACCAGACGTTTAGACCCAAGGGGTGGGTAGCCTTCTTGGTAGGCATCAGAGAGGCTCAGGATTGGGGCTTGGGCTACCCCATTCTGTTCTTGGCGGTCCTCTAGTTTGATGTGGAATCCTCGACAACTCATCTTCCCTCTCTGCACCTCAGTTCCCTCTGACCATTTCTGTCCTCTCTGAATGCCCAGCTGCCCAAAGAGTATTTGATAAATGTCTGTTGAATGAATGAATGAATCTCTAAAGTCTCTTCTAGCTCTGGTATGGTGAGTCTATGAGCTGGAGACATCTTTGGGAAAGAACGAGATTGGCCAAAAAGAAAAACTTTCTCATTCTTATGGGACCCATGGTCACCCTCTATTATTCAAATATGATCTGCCCCTTATGGACAACCTCCCCTTTCTCTTCATCCCCTTCCTTCATTTTTCATCTCCTCTGCACATATTCTTGTGGGTTGAATTGTGTCCCTCAGAAAAGATATGTTCAAGTCCTAACCCCCTCGTACTGGTGAATGTGACCTTATTTGCAACTGGGGTCTGTAGATATAATCAAAGTAAGATGAGGTTATACTGAATGAGGGTGGGCCCTTCAAGAGAACTGGTGTCCTTACAAGAAGAGGGAAACTGGGACATAGACACACAGGGAGAGTGTCATGTGAGGGTGGAGGCAGAGATTGGAGTAATGCATTACAAGCTAAGGCGTGCCAAGGATTGCCAGCAGCCACCAGAAGCCAGGAGAAAGGCATTGAATAGATTCTCCCTTCGAGCCCCCAGAAAGAAACTGACCCCGCTGAGACCTTGATTTTGGACTTCTGGCTCCTGAATTATGAGAGAATCCATCTGTGTTGTCTTAAGCCACCTAGTTTGTGGTTTATGGCAGCCCTAGGAAACTAATATAGGTTTCCAAGGCCGTTATTTGGAAATCACGCCACTGATGCATGTTAACAGAGCCCTAAAAAGCACCAGCGGCCCTGACAGCTCTCCAAATGTTCACTGCAGATGAGTCATCGTTGTGCCTATTGTGGATCTCTGAAACCAAGAAGCCTGACACCCCCATGGGGGAAGGAAGAAGGCCTTCCATACTGTTAGTTAGCAGGAAGAGGATGCTGGGGGTGGAGAGGAGGGTTCCCAGCTGCTTTCCTTCCCCACTGGGGACGGCCCCAAAAAGGGGACTATCATCCCTATTAAATGTCATCGCCATTCACTTTCAGTCCTTCAGTAAGAGTATGTGGAACACTTATGGTGCTGGCTGTTGCTGGGCACTGGGGGAGAGCATGTGCCTGTGGATGGGGGAGGAATCCTAAAGAAATAGAACACACATGCCGTGAATTGTATGAGCCATGCTAGAACAGGGGTGGGCTTGCGGTATGGTGGGTGACTGGCATGGACTCGAAGATCGGTCCAGCTTGAATCCTGGTCCCGCCACCGCCTTCCACTGTGACCTTGGACAAGTTACTTCATCCCTCTGGGCCTTCGTCTTATTTTAAGTATTAAATAAGATGATGTATATAACACAAGGCCAGAGTAAGTGCTCAATAAATGTTATTTTCATTGTAGGAGAGCAAAGATATTCACCAGAAACAGCTCAGTAAACGAGCAAGGTGATTATGATCAAGCAGGACCCCATCACTTCTTGCCAGACACTATCTGATCAAACGCTCAGAGCAACTCCGAGAGGAAGTTAGTCTCAGTTTACAAATAACACAACTGTGGCTTAGGAATGTAAAAACTTGGCCAAGCTCACAGAACAAGGACAAGTGGCAGAGTCAAGGCTCAAACTAGAGTTCTTAAGCACACATTCTTATTCCTGGGCAATCTTTATTTACAAGTCAGAATGGGGAGGGCAGCCTACAGCATATAGTTGAGGGACAGAGAGAGGGCCTAGGGCACTTTGCTTAAGGCTGTGGTTGCCTCAAAAGTACATTGTTTGTACTGGACTTACATGTTTATTTTGTTTCATTAGCAAATACATTAGCAATACATTTCATTAGCAAATATAGGGCATTCCAAGCACTTTATGTCAGTAACTCATTTATCCTCACAGGAGACTCAAAGGTGGGTACTGTATTATTCCCATATTACAGATGTGGAAATTGAGACACAAAGAGGTTAAGCAACTTTTCCAAGGTAGGGGAGGCAGGACTCACACTTGCTTCTTTAGCTCCAAGGGACTATGCTCTTAACCATTGTTCTGTACAGCATTATCTTTTGGGGTGGTGGTGGGTCGGCTGCCCAAGTGTATATGCCGGGGGAAGAGGGGCGAGAGAATTAACACCCCCCACACAAGCCACCCTTTGGTGCTATTGCTGCAATAAGACCATGAGTAATTTGACCCTATAAGGTGAATGGCAGGATGGGGGCTGTTTAGCCCTGGGATTCTCTGAGTCAACAGCTTTTCATCCCTGCCCCACTTCCTGAAAACTCTTTGCTCCTCAGCTTTGGAAATCCTTTGAGCACAAAGAGCTCATTTCCTGTGGCCAGGAAGGACGGACGAGTGCCTGATGACAGCTCATCTCCCTCATTAAGGCGCTCATAAAAGTGTTTCAAGGAGCCTGACTTATGGCTCCGCTGTTTGTCAAGATCCCCTTCTGCAAGGAGCCACTCTGGTAATTTGGTGCTAGGAGATGTGCAGGAGAAACCAGCTCCTTTGAGTCCAGGAATTATTTATGATCCTAAGAAGAGGGAATGTCATTGGAGAGATAACAAGCCTTCACCAGCACAACAGACTGTTTAATATGCTACGAGGGATGGGGGGGGGGGGGGGGGGCGCAGCTTCAACATTTCAAAGCTAGCCAGGAAACCTGGAGAGATTCTGTACATGGGGGTTGTCAGTTCCTATGAAAGCTCCTGGGGCAACAACAGCTAACAATTATGGAAGTTTTACTGTGAGCCATTTACTTGTGCTAAATGCTTTTTATATGTTAACCCATTTAATTCTCACGCCATTCCTGTCCTATTTTACAAATGAGGAAATTGAGGCACAGAGGGGCTAAGTAACTTAGCCAAGGTCACACATTAGTGAGTAGCCAAGTCAGGATTTTATTCCACATAAGTCTGCCTCCATGGTTGTGCTTTTGAACACCAAACAGTCACAGCTTAGGAGGAAATTAGGTTTTAAATCAGCCCAATAAGATGAAATGTACATATATTCAAAGTTACTTTTAATAATCCCTTAAAATGCCTATAAAGTTTAGCATATTTGATTTGAGGCAAATGGCCTTGTCCAGTAATCAGAAAGCCACTGAGCTAACCTAAAGGGAGGAGCAGAAGGAAAGTCCAAATGCAGATCTAATATTTTTAAACTACTCTGCCTTTAGGCAAACTATCAAATCCCTAGGGGTAAAAATCAAGAGGCAGGGAATTATACAGTGTACTTCCTACCTTGCAGGGGTGACTCTGTTCTCTTTTAATATTTAGCCTGTGACCTTAACGCATATCATTTGTCACTTGATATTTTGCTGGCGCAAGAGAGAACGTAGTCACATCTTTTTTTTTTTTTAATTTTTTTTTCAACGTTTTTTATTTATTTTTGGGACAGAGAGAGACAGAGCATGAACGGGGGAGGGGCAGAGAGAGAGGGAGACACAGAATCCGAAACAGGCTCCAGGCTCCGAGCCATCAGCCCAGAGCCTGACGCGGGGCTCGAACTCACGGACCGCGAGATCGTGACCTGGCTGAAGTCGGACGCTTAACCGACTGCACCACCCAGGTGCCCCATCGTAGTCACATCTTAAGAGGAGAGGTGGGAAAGTTCTGTTCTGCAAGTCCAAGTCCAAGCCTAAATGAAATGAACCTGGTGCAACAAGATTTCATGAGACTAGTTTGGAGCCAGATAAACCTAGATTTGAACCTAAATCTGCTATTAACTAGCCGTGTAGCCTTGGGTAATTTGCTTAGCTTCCTAAAGCCTCAGTTTCTTAATCTGTAAAATGGTCATAGCAATAGCACTGCATTGAGAAGATTGAATTTAAAAGTTTATAAAGTAGTGAGTTTGAATATAAATCATAGTAATTAAGTACTAGCTCTTAATAGCTATTTGACCTGAGACAGGTCATGTTACCTTTCTAAGCCTCATTTCTCCTCATCTGCAATAGGGACATAACTTCTCTGCCTACTAACCTCAAAGGTCTTTGTAAAGAAACACTAAAGCACTGTACAAGGGTTGTGTGAGTATCTGCCAGACGCTTAGTATACCTGGAATTGTGAGGAGGTGCTGGGAGACCCCTGCTGGAGAAAACAACTCAAGAGAGTCCTGGCCTGAAGTCAGAAATGGGCTCAGACTTCCACTTTTAACATTTGGTGTGGCTGTGTGACTTTGGGTGAGTGACCTAGCCTCTCTGAGCCTCCACTTTCCCTTCTATCAAGTGGGGTTAACAGTACTGACATCTCAAGGTTACCCCGAGAATCATGTCCAGCAGAAAAGTGTTAGGCACGTGGTAAGCGCTCGGTAACTATTTGCTGAGTCTGAATCCTTCTGAGAGGAGCCAAATTCAGCCCCTCTCCCTCCGCAGGGTGGGAAAAGTGCACGGTGTCTCCGCACAGAATTCAGGTAGTGGAGATGCTCCCGCGGGGCCACTGGGCTCCGGTGCCTCCCCACTCCCCCGCCCTCCCAGCCGTTGCCATGACCACCGGTTCAGGCCCGGAGCAGCACCTAGGCGTGTTCGCCCCAATCCCCGCCTTCCAGAGTGACCATTGGCTGGAACGGGCACGTGACGCGCGCTGGTATGCTAATATATGGTAATCGCCCCCCACGCCCCTCCTCCCCGGGCTGTGTCCGAGTAGCCAGCAGGGTGCGCGGCGCCGAGCCGAGGGGGCGGGCTGAGGGGCGGCCCCCGGGAGAGAGCGGCCAGGTGGAGGAGGAGCGCGAACGCGACCGCAGGTAACGGGCGGGCGCGTGCGCGCTGGGGCCGGCTCGCGGCGGACGGGCAGCGCGCGGGGCACTCGGGCCGCCGCGCTGCCGGCTTAACCCTTTGGGCACCCAGCTGTCACGGCCGGGCCGGGGCGCGGCGGCCGGGTCGGGCCGCGCGGGGCGGGGCACTGCCGTGGGCACCGCAGGC
>NW_026057585.1:79764386-79853878 GCF_023721935.1 Panthera uncia
GCGGGGCGTGGCACTGCCGTGGGCACCGCAGGCAGGCGGCGGGCGGGCGGCCTGACCCGGGATCCGCGGCGCGGGGCCCGCGTGGGCACCCAGCAGTCCGGCCGGCGGAGCGACCGGCCGCGGCGCGCGGGGTGCGGGGACCCAGCGGCGACCAGGGCTGCGGAGCAGCTGCGGGGCCGGCACTTGCGGCAGGCTGCGGGGGGACCGGCTGGAGCACCGGCGCGCGCGCGCGGCTTCTCCGGGGCTGAGCCCCTTCCGCGCAGAGGCCCGCGCAGAGGCAGCCCGTGGCCTGGCGCGGCCTGCGTCCCCTGAGCTCGTCCCACAGAGTGTGAGGAGACCCTGGGGTCCGGCCTGACCTCGGCGTCCCCCACACAGCCGGGCCTGACAGCCCAGCCGCCGGCACTTTTGACCCTGAGTCACGCTGGGGCCCCTTGTGGGACGAAGGCGAGATTGGTGCTTAGGGGGCACCGGCGGAGGGAACTGGGGACTGTCGGTGCTGGGAGGAGAGGACAATCCCCTAAAGAAAAATCAGGCCCCAAGATTTGCCAGGTTTGAGAAGGAGGGATGCCCAGGGAAGGCACTGGCCCCTTGTTTTCTGTGCTGGGTGATGACCTGACACTCATGGGCAAAGGTCACTGCCGGACACCTGGATCGGGTCTGTCATGTCCAGAGGAAGCGGCTGTTTTGCGTGAGTTTCTAACAAATTTCTTATAAGGCAAGGTTTAAATTCATCTTTCTTCCTCACCCTTCTAGGTCTGCTACAGAAGTGTGTTCTTTTAATTATCCACCCCCCCCTCCCCCAACCACCACCAGTTCGCTAAGATCTGTGGCAGCTTTAGGCTCACGGTGTCGTTTAGCTTGCACTACAACAGAAATGGTAGGATGGACCATGTGCCACTAATGTTAAGCTTGCCCTGGGAGCTTCATGGAAGTGTGTGGGTGTGGGTGTGTGTGGTGTGGTGGTGGGAGGGGGGGAATGTTGCTATCATCAATGGGGATGAAAAACTGGCTAATGTGCCAGATATATCAATAGAATTTCCTTTATGAGTCTAAAGTCGTTTCTTCCAAATCGGGGAAAAAAACGGGGCTACACATGAAAAGTACTAGGAACCAATTTGATTTTTGCAAGTGCAAATTGTACTTTCATATTGTTCTTGATGTCTTTCATCACAGAACAACAAACACTTGCTATATGCCAGGCACTCTGCTGTGCCTTGTGCTATGTCTTGGGGATGCAGAGATGAATAAGATAATTAGTCCTTGTCCTCAAAGAAGTAGTGGGAGAGACAAAATTGCCAGTAAAAGTGATCGCATAATAGATGTGTATATAAAGAGCTGTGGAAACACAAAGGAGAAAACAATTAGCTGTCTGAGAGGGTCAGAGAAGGCTTTCCAGAAAAGAACATGTTTAAGCAAGATCTTGAAGGATGAATAGGAGTTTGCCTTGCAGAGAAGATTGAGAAGGACAGGAAGGGCAGCCAAAAAAGAGGAAACAGAAGAGTGTGGTATCTCTAGGTAATTGCTTTATATTGCGGCCATGGCCTTTTCCCTTTCTCAATGAAGTAACTTCCCAAAAGTAATCTAGAATTTCTAATTGCCACTATAATTTTCCTTCTTATTGTTCTTCCTCTTATTTTCCTTCGTATTGTTCTTCCTCCCCACTTTTTCCCCTCATCAGTTTTTCTGAGCCTCGTTCCATACAGCAAGAGGAAAATACAGGCCATAACCAGGGAAGCAATGCTGAATGTCAAATCTGTGAGGTCAGATTTCTGAGACCTGAGGAAGTGAGTAATAAGGTCACAAGCTGGGAGGATCTGGAGCAAGAGAGGATCTGGCCTGTGATATGGGTCAGGACAGGCAGTTCAGGACTGAGACCATGAATCATGCAGGAGTGACAGAGTCCTCTGTTACACGGTGCCAGCTGCAGAGGACAGGGTTAGATCTGACAGCTTCAAGCAACTATTCAGAAAAGGACAGCGCCGTCTCCTCAGTAGAATATTTCCAGCATTTCCTTCTTTCTGTTCTCCCTCCCTCCTTACTGTTACCCTCTTTTGATCCCATTTTCCATCCATGATGCACTTTTATTGGGCCTCTTTTACTGAGGGCTTAGCTACCAAAGCAGAGAAATCCTGTTCTGCTGCCTTAGCATCCACCTCCAGAACTATAAATAGTCCATTTTACCTCATAAGCCATCAACTAGCCAGCCTATTTTTACTTCCTAATCATTTGGAAATAGCGATGATGGGCCTAGCGGTGGTACAGTGGGCATCCCCAAAGCTCACCTAATGTTCGAATCAGATAAAGGCCTTTTAGCCTTGTTTAAACCAACATTTATTTTTAGAATGAATAGTGGTGAATTTTTGGCAAATCCCCGGTCTTGAACTGTATTACAGAGGAAGCGATGTAAAGAGGTGATGTGCTTAATGTGGACTGTTAAGATGGACAATTCTGTAAGCGCTAGAGAGTCACGGGTGCTATTTAAGTAATTTTCTCGATCACCATGTTTACTGAGCACCTGCTTGTGTGCAAATTCTGTGCTGTATTTGTGGTTTGGAAAACACAGGAAAATGAGAGAGGTGGTGTAGTCTGGGAATTATTCTCTGCTAAACAAGGTTTTGGATCCCAGTTCCACCAGTTACTTGCTATGTGACTTGGACAAGTTAGTTGACTTTGTTTCTTCATCTGTAATACCACCCACCTCATGGAGTTGTGAGGATTAATGTCAAGCAGCCATTCAGTAAGTTTTCAAAGTGATGAAACATGCGGTATTATAGAAGCTGAAGAAAGAGAAAGATCATTATGGACTATGATTCCCAAGGAAGGCGTTTTTCAGAGGCATAGTGAATTTTGTTCTATAGAGAGAAGGAGGGTGGAAGGAATTTCCAGATGGGAGAAATCATGTTTATAAAACACAGGACTGGAGTATGGTAGAAAGTTTTCAGGGACCAATCTGGCAAGATCAAAAGGTTTAAGTAGAGAAGTTCTAAGACTAGAAGTGTTGGCTGCAGCCAGATTTTAACAGGCATTGAATACTGAACTAAGGAGTTAGAACTTTATCCTGTATGATGGAAAGTCTGAAGATGTTTGGTTAGGGAAATGTGGGGTCATGAGAGTCTTTTTAAGAAGAGTTTCAACAACAGTGTGAAGAATAAACTTTAATAGGGATGGGGTGCCTGGATGGCTCAATCGGTTAAACGTCCGACTTCGACTCAGTTGGTGATCTCATGGTTCGTGAGTTCAAGCCCCGCGTTGGGCTCCATGCTGACAGCTCAGAGCCTGGAGCCTGCTTTGGATTCTCTGTCTTCTTCTCTCTCTGCCCCTTCCCACTCATGCTCTGTCTCTCAATAAATAAACGCTAAAAAAGTGGGTTTTTTTAACTTTAGTAGGGATAGAAAGAGAACTGCACAACCAGCTAGTACATTATTTAAGTAGTCTAGGTGTGAGGGGGTAAGGAATTGAATTAGGGTGATGGAGTGAAAATAAAAAGATGGGTTCAATAAGTATCATAAAGGAAACATGAACAGGACTTTATGACTGACTGGATACAGAGGTCAAGAAACAAGGAAAAATCAGATCTAGCCTTGAAGATGGTTGACAAGATTAACAGAGATAAGACAAAAAGGAAAACCAGTTTGGGGAGAAGAGGAAATGCTAGGTGCTAGATACCTTTTTAAAAAATGTTTATTTATTTATTTTGAGAGAGAGAGAGAGAGAGAGCAGGGAGGGGTAGAGTGGGGAGGAGCAGAGAGAGAGAGGGAGAGAGAATCCCAAGCAGCCTCCACGCTGTCAGTGCAGAGCCAACTTGGGGCTTGATCTCACAAACCATGAGATCATGACCTGAGCCCAAATCAAGAGTCAGACGCTTAACTGACTAAGCCACCCAGGGAGTCCACTAGGTGCAAAATATCTTGAGGTGATACTGGAACTTACAAGTGGACATGTCCCATAAGTATTTGGAAGTGAGAGACTTATGCTCAAAACAGAGAAGTCAAGGAGTATTGTGTATAGAAGATGATAACTGAAGCCATGTGATTAACTTGGCCCACCAGTGGTAGCAGCATAGAAACAGAAGTATGGAGGACCAAGGGCTAAAGCTTGAAGATTGCCCACATTTAGGGAGGTAGGAAGAAGAAATGTAGTCAGTATGGTAGGAAAAAAAGGAATATCAGAGAAGCCAAGGAACCATCTTAGTTATTCATCCAACAAATGCGTTCCCTTTGTGTACCTGAGAGATGCGAGACTGAGTAGACATTCTGTTGGCCATGAGGGCGCATATCACCAAAGTCAGAAGAGAGGGTTTCAAGCTGGAGGAATTGGTCACCAGTATGAAATTGTACAGAGAAAGTGGGAAATGCCCATTTCATTTAGTAAACAGGGGGTCATTAGTAACTTTTTGAGAACAATAACTTTAGTTCTCGCCCATGGCGGGTGTTCACCCATGGGGGTGGCCACGGGGATATTAAACACCAGAGTGAAAAAGATGTGCCATGAGATGTGGTTAGGAAATGGGGACCGCACGCAGATCACCCTTTGTATGCTTTGTAAAAAATGGGAAAAGAGAAGTAGGAAAGCGGTTAGAGAAGGCAGAAGAGCCAAGCAAAAGATTTGATCTTCCTTGTCTGCTTCATTATTTTAGTTTTCTTAAAACCTCAGTCTCATGCTTTCATGTCCTTTATAGCAGTTCAGTAATTCATTTCCTAAACTTACTGCTCTGACAGTTACCTGCATATTTCATTGAACAATAATAGATCAGCTACCACTTATTGAGTGCTTACTATGTGCTAAACACTTTGTATACGTTCTATTCATTATCCCACTTAATCTTCACAATACTGGATTACAACCATACAATCTCTCGGAAGCATGGAGAGGCTAAATAAATTGCCTAAGATCACACAGGGGATCTGGGATTTGGACCCAACTCGGACTCTAAAGCTCTTCTAAAGGACCATGCTGTAATAGTCCCTGAAGGCAGGGCCAGCTTCATGAGTGTGCAGCCTATGCAACCTCTCGGGGCCCTGCATTTAGAAGGGCATTCTCCTCCCTGCATCTCCTCATTTGGTTTAATGCTCTGTTGTTGTTACCTTGAAATTCTTAATATTTTTTTTTAAGTTTATTTATTTATATTTGAGAGAGAGAGGAAGAGGGAGGGACAGAGAGAGAGGAAGAGAGAGGATCCCAAGCAGGCTCTGCCCTGTCAGCACAGAGCTCAATATGGGGCTCAAACTCGTGAACCATGAGATCATGACCTGAGCCAAAATCAAGAGTTGGACGCTTAATCAACTGAGCTACCCAGGTGCCCCTTAATAATTTTTAATGAAAGCCCTGCTTTTTCATTTTGCACTGGGCCCCACAAATCAGGCAGCGAGTTCTGCCTGCAGGTATTGATACTTTGCCTAAAGCAGGAAAAGCATGTTGTGCTGAATCCCTTGTTTTGCTTGTGTAGTGTATCTAAGTCCTTGTTGTGTCATGGTGCACGGTCACATTTTCCTGTGGGCTTCTCACTTTGGATTTGTGATGGAAAAGGCAAAGGGGGGATATTTTGAAGTTCAAGTAGATAGCCAGTAGGAAAATAGAGAATAAAGAGGCAAGGAACTATTTACCCGGAATGGCTCCTGGAAACTCATCCATCGAGTCTTGAGAGTATTATTAGGTAGAGTTATAGTCCTGCTGCTGTCTTTACTCCCAATTTAAATAAGAAATGAGTTCATTTCTATTCCTTTTGTAGTCAAATAGTCCCATTTGCTTGTAGGAAGCTATGGCGACCGTTTTTAACCTACTGAAACAGAAATTGGGGTTGAACAGGTATAATACAACTTGTCTGCCCTGATCTGATGTCTTTTTAGCCAGGCTGATGCCTCCCCTGCACCCCCATACCAGGGACTACCCAGAAGCTGTGAACCATGCAGCCCCATTTACCTCATGTGTCTTGAATGTCCATGTTCCACCCTAATCTTCATCGCCTGCTCTATTCCTTTATCTACCCGTATGAATCATGGAAGCCAGGAAAACTTAATCTTGGATATTATCTCTTATTTTTGGCTTTACAGTCATTACTTGGCACTGACACCAAATGAAGTTTTTCTGGTCCTCACAATTATTGCTCTCTCAAAAAACAACTTTTCCTTACCCTCTTGCTCCTCCCACTCCCGGTCCCTCTGTGTAATCATTTGACCAGTACTGACCAAGTCCTTATAGCACTTGATGCTAGCTGACCACCTGACCAGGTCCCAGCACCAGCCAGCTTAGATCCTTCTGTGGAGGATATCAGACAAGACTGTGATTGTGTTGCTTCCTCCCATTACCTGTGTCATTCCCGTTCAGAGTGCCTGTTCTCACTTTCTTTTTTGTTTTTTAATTTTATTTTTTATTTTTTAAATTTTACATCCAAATTAGTTAGCATATAGTGCAACAATGATTTCAGGAGTAGATTCCTTAGTTCCCTTTACTCATTTAGCCCATCCCCCCTCCCACAACCCCTCCAGTAACCCTCAGTTTGTTCTCCATATTTATGAGTCTCTTCTGTTTGGTCCCCCTCCCTGTTTTTAGATTATTTTTGTTTCCCTTCCCTTATGTTCATCTGTTTTGTCTCTTAAAGTCCTCATATGAGTGAAGTCATATGATTTTTGTCTTTCTCTGACTAATTTCACTTAGCATAATACCCTCCAGTTCCATGCACATAGTTGAAAATGGCAACATTTCATTCTTTTTGATTGCCTAGTAATACTCCGTTGTATATGTACACCACATCTTCTTTATCCATTCATCCATCGAGGGACATTTGGGCTCTTTCCATACTTTGGCTATTGTTGATAGTGCTACTATAAACATGGGGGTGCATGTGTCCCTTCGAAACAGCACACCTTTATCCCTTAGATAAATGCCTAGTAGTGCAATTGCTGGGTCGTAGGATAGTTCTATTTTTAATTTTTTGAGGAATCTCCATACTGTTTTCCAGAGTGGCTGTACTCCTGTTCTCACTTTCTACTCCCAACATGGACCAGGTGAGCCTAAGAAAAACTCTTTATAGTTTTAAAGAGATTTAGAGTATAACCCTATGGCATATGTCACGAAACAAAGTTTCAATGGCCAGGTGTTCTCCATGGTCTCCTACTTGTGCTGGTGGTATAGTCTCCATAAGGTCCTGTAGTAGTCATCTGCTGCTGTGTAACAAATTACCACCAAATTTATCAGCTGAAAGCAACAAACATCTCTATCTTTTAAGAGTCAGTTGAAGCATTGTATCTCAGAAGCATTTCCCAACTTGCTTTTAACGAATTAGTATCCTTACTCTCTGGTCTTCCTTTGTACTTTAACATGTCCTTATAGCACTTACCACAGTGTTGTAATTGCTAGGCACCAGGTCTTTTTCATATCCGTAGCTGCAATTCCTCAAACCATTCCTTGAACATAGCTGATGCTCAATAAATAGTTGTTGAATATGCTTAAAAATAGCTTATACCTTTATATACTTTCTACTCTAGAAAACTTATATATACTACCAAGTATTTAGCCTTATGCCCTATGATAAATATACCCTTCTTCATCTCCCTGTCTAAAGGCTCAAGTGTCACGTTGTTGAAGATGTAAAGAAACCATTGTATATGTCAAAGACTTGTTGACACACCAACTCACCTATTCCAGGGAGGACTTGTTGAACTTGTCTGGGTTAAGTCCCTGTTCCGTCCATACTCTGAAACCAGTTCTGACCTTTGTAGGAAATTGTATAACAAGCCCCTAGCCCAAAGATACTTAGCTCAATAACAAAGCCAGCATTGGTTCACTATTTAAATATTTGACTATAAACTTTATGAAGGCAGGACCTGGGTCTGGCTTATTCACTGCTGTATTCCCAGCACCAAGTACTATTTGATGCTTAATAAATACATGGGTGATGAATTAGTGGCACTCCATTCTTGAGTCGCATGTTCCATTCCTGTTATCCAGGTCCCGAACTCTGATCACCCAGAATCTTAGGCCTGAGTTCTTCACTTCATATGGCCCATTTTGTCTTGCTCCTTGACTCTTCTTTTCCAGCTCCTCATCATAGCTGATCTTTGTGAATTTGACCCCTTGCTTATTCTGAATTAAGGTTCCTCTTCCTGTCTTGATCTTTCTAATAATATTGGCCAGATGCCCTTAGGAGACTATTCTTTTCTCTACCCATAACCAGAAACTGTATGTGTTGAAAAGTATTGAACTGAAGAGAATTCCATTCAGATTTCAAAAGAGAGGAGACAGGCCCCTTAAGAAGTGAATTTTGGCCAGAAACCAAATTGTAAAATTTTGTGAGTCTGTTAAACTGATTAACTTGTAAACTTAAGCAATTCAATGCAAATTAATTTTTATACCAACCAGCAAATCCAAGGAGGGGAGGGAATTAAGTGAGTGTGTAAATATGGTTGCCAGGGAGACTTTTCCTGACAGAAGAGAGAACCTCACAGGAATGTATACAGGCCCAAGAAAGCAATGTAACCTGATCTTTCTCTGTTCTCTTTTTGATGGGGGAAGAAAACAATGTGGAAACCATGGGTACAGATAAGGGTGGCTTTAGGCTCTTCTAGAGACTGGAGGAGTAAGTTCTCCTTCTTGAAACAGGGCTGAGTAGTAGAGTTTTCCAGAGCAAAATGACTATTACAAGGCACCTATTCCTTCCGAGGAAACTTCTGGAAATGTAGAGCACTGAATCCATCTCTGAAATAGCATTCATTCATTCAACACATGTTTATTAAGTACTTTCTAAATGGCCCATTGCCCAGATGGGAATATGGTTATAAGGATTGATAATAGTTTGAAGGTACTGTATCATATCTAGTGGATGGTCTTAAATTTTTGTCTAAATAAATTTTTTGAAATAGAAGGTAATATATGGACCTAAATATTTAATGCTTTTTAAATTTTTTAAATGTTTATTCATTTTTTGAGAGAGAGAGCGTGAGTTGAGGAGGTGGAGAGAGAGAGGGAGACACAGAATCTGAAGCAGGCTCCAGGCTTTGAGCTGTCAGCACAGAGCCCAACGTGGGGCTCGAACTCATGAACGTGAGATCATAACCTGAGCCAAAGTCAGACAGTTGACTGACTGGGCCACCCAAGTGCCCCAATGCTTTTTTTTTTTTTTTTTTAAATATTATTTTTTTTTTTTTTTAAACATTTATTTATTTATTTTTGAGACAGAGAGAGACAGAGCATGAACGGGGGAGGGGCAGAGAGAGAGGGAGACACAGAATCGGAAGCAGGCTCCAGGCTCTGAGCCATCAGCCTAGAGCCCGACGCGGGGCTTGAACCCACGGACCGTGAGATCGTGACCTGAGCTGAAGTCAGACGCTTAACCGACTGAGCCACCCAGGCGCCCCAAAAATAACATTCTTTTATGTTATGTCATGTTAGTCGGTTGAGTGTCCGACTCTTGATTTCTACTCAGGTGATGATGATCTCATGGTTCGTGAGATCGAGCTCCTCATAGGGTTCTGTGCTGACAGTGTGGAACCTGCTTGGGATTCTCTTTCTCCCTCTCTCTGTCTGCCCCCCCGTCTCTCTGTCTCTCTCAAAATAAATAAATAAACTTAGAAAAAATAAAATTCTATCTGTAGTAAAAGCATGAGCACAAGTGTATTTTCTGCTATTTTTGTATTCTCAGGTCATTGCTCTTGAGAAAAACCTAACGTGAAAATTGATCCATAAAGCCACACCTCAAGGTGGATATTCATCTAGTGACAGTGTCATCTGAATTGTAGGTGTAGTACCAGTTAAGGACAAATCCATCTCCTAGAGAGCTACAATCCAAAGAGACCCTAATATTTTAGCTACAAATGATGGGTGATTTGAGGTCTAAAATCTTGGCTGTAAAATGCATTTGGGTTGAAATGTGTAACACTGTCACATATCTGAGGCCTACCCTTTAGCGTCTCCCCGTGTACTTTAATATGCTGGAGTTTTGTACTGTGTATGGTGCCTTTCAGTGGCCCACAGAGAGGGAAGTAGAGGGTAATGGTTAACAGCATGGACACGAGAGCCAGACCGCTTGGGTCCCAGCTCTGCCTGTACCACTCATTCACTGGAGCTTCACAGCTTTCTTCAAGTCCTTCCCCCCTCTGCTCCAGTCTCTTTGTGCACAGAGAGGATAATAATAGTACCTAGCTGGAAGAAGTATAGAATTAAACAGGTTAATACGTGTGAGGTGCATAATAAGTACCATGTAAGTTGTACCTCTTATTACTTCCTGTGTCCTCCTAGAGAGTAGGGTTGATTCCATTTGAAGGAAGAGCCAGTTGAGATGTATAGAGGTAAAATTTCCCTAAAGTTGTACAGTAAGTTTGGGCTCAAATTATTCTTTCTTTCTTCCTTTTTTTTTTTTTTTTTTTTTTGGGAAGGAGTTTGCTTTACTGGGGGGAGAGCACTGTACATGATCAACAGATGAAGGCAGCCCAGTGGGCATCCTGCACATCACACTCAAAAAGGTACTCAGGAGGTTTTGCTAAGAAAGATCAACTGGAACATGGGTTCCTCTGGGTAACTTCCCCAAACTCATCCCTCCTAGGAGCTGGGACACTCCCGACCATTTCCTTGAAGGCAAATGTAGTCATTACAGATAGAGCCCCTCAGGGGTGCATTCTTGTTTTTTATAAAGAACATTTTCTTTAGATTTTTTGAAATCTCCATTTGTTGTTTTCATTCTACATTCTCTCAAGGCCATCAGACCAGCTTCTGTACAGATTGCCTTGATGTTGGTCCCAGAAAGGCCATCTTTAGCCATGATCAAGTCATCCAGGGCCACATCATCGGCCAGCATCATCCTGCTTGTGTGGATCTGAAAGATGTGCTTCTTAGTCTTTTAATCAGGCAGGGGGAACTCAATTTTCCTGTCTATGTGGCCTGGTCTGACAAGTGCTGGATCCAAAGTTTCTATTCAGTTTGTGGCCATGACTTTCACAAGTGAAATCCATCCAACTGGTTCAACAGTTCCAACATTGTTCATTGAATTTCTCTCTCACCGCCACAATTTGAGGCATATCTTTTTGTTCCAGTGGCTTCAATTTCATCAATAAACATGATGGATGCTGCATGTTCTTCCACAGCTCGAAACAATTCCCGAATGAGTTTGGGCTTCTCACCTAGGTACTTCTGAATCAGTTCAGAGCCAACCACTCTTAAGGAAGTGTCTGAGGCTTAGTTTGCTACTGCTTTGGCTAATAAGGTTTTACCTGTGCCGTGGACCATAGAGAATGACCCCCTTTGGGGGCTTTATACCCATCTCTTCATAATATTCAGGATGAGTAAGAGGAAGCTCCAACAGGTTCCTTAATTTCCTGGATTTGGTTGTCCAACCCCCCAATGTCAGCATAGGTTTCCTTGGGGTCCTTTTCTACCTTCATCACTGTGACCAAGGAATCCGTGTCATCCATGAGCATGCCTATGATGGCATGCACCTTGTGGTTGAGCAGGACTGAGCAGCCTGGCTCCAGCAGATCCTTGTCTACAAAGGAAAGAATGCTGACATTGTGTACTGTGGGCTCAGATTATTTTCATTCTTAATTTAGCCCTGAAGCTTTCCATTCTACTTAGTAAGAAAGACAGAAAATGAGAATTGGAGTAGGAGAGACGAACGTGGCTTTGGGAGCATTGTGAAATAGGGATTATTTCACAAAAGATGCTGGCACTACAGCATACGAAAATGAAGTTGTCTTCTCAAAGGCAAAAGAGTGTAAGAAATGGTTGGGAACCATATAAGACAGGGGATGTCATACAGGGGCAGGCCTGTCGTATGTTGAGCCCCAAATTCTGTCTCTGATCATGATAACAAGGGACAGTTGGAGGGGGTACTGTAGCTGCCATCCATGATGGGATCTTCTGGTTATAGGGATGGACCCACCCATCCCTAACTGTCTTAGGGTCCTGCCTAAGGACACTAAGGCTAGTTCACTCAAGGATTTAAGCTCTATTTCTATTTTGGGTCTTTAAAATCTGTTCATTTATTCAACATTTTTAAAAATCTGTACCCCCATGCTAGTAGCTAGGGATGCAAAAATGACTAGAACCCAATCCTGGCACCCCAGAGGTTTATAAAGGAAGACAGATGTGGAAATGTTGATTATGGTATTGTACTTAGTGCCATTAATAGGAGTATGGGCAAGGTGTTTTGAGAGCTTAGAGGAGGGATCACTTAATTCTGCTTAGAAATGTCACCTTCTAGAGAAAGTGACATTTTAAATGACGACAGGAGCATAAGGAGTCCTCAGGTGGACAGTGTGGCTCAGACAGGAACACTATGTACCAAGGTGGGGTGTTTGTGTATGGGAGAGCAAGTATACTTGGAGAGTTCCAAACATTCTGACATGTTCAGAACAAAGC
This sequence comes from Panthera uncia, assembly GCF_023721935.1. Classification (NCBI taxonomy): domain Eukaryota; kingdom Metazoa; phylum Chordata; class Mammalia; order Carnivora; family Felidae; genus Panthera; species Panthera uncia. The sequence goes on from NW_026057585.1 coordinate 79,776,735, forward strand.
GTACGAGTAGGATAGTGGCAGAAACAAGGCTGAAAAGTAGGTCAGCAGCAAATACAAAGGCTTGGCTGGCCAAGCTAAGGAATTTGGACTTACTGCGCAAGGCCCTGAAGAGCTACTGGAGCACAGGAGCAGTGATGGGGTCGGGCCTGCCTTTTGGGAAGATTAGAGCGGCACTGTGGAGGGTGGTTTGGACTGAAGTGAGACCAGAGACAGAATCACAGGGTTAGAAGGGTGCCTCTAGTTCCACTTCTCATCTCCTGCCAGTATTTTTACTGTCGAATATATGTACTTGTTCCTTCAGCCCAGATTTATCAATGGCATGCCAGGTACAGGGCTAACTGCTGGAAATTCTAGAAGAAACCACACACAACCCTGCCTTGGAATTACTTACAGGGTCTTACTTGTCCTAAACAAAAGCTTGCTTGTGTTTTTAGTCCTCCTTGTCTACCTTATGCCTCACCTTGGTCCCAGGGCTGGTGTCCTGTATATGAAGATGAGCTGTATTGTGCTGGCCTTGTCTATGCTCATCATGATGTCCCTGTCCCCATTATAACTCCTCTCAACCTTCATCTCTCCTAAGCACAAAGCTCTCATCACTTAATGAATTCCTATGGAGAATGAATCGATTACATCCCCTTTTTAGACTTCTGCTATTTAAATTCTTAATTTACTCTCATTTCCCCAAACGTCAGGCACTCTACGTTAGTGCTCTTAGTCACATATTAAACATTTCAGGCCCTACTTCCTATCCTTTACTAGCTTACAAAGTCCTTACTCTCTTCATTCTTTTTTTCTTACCCCAAGGACACAGATACCAGAATTGCAGACTGCGTTACTTTCCATGTTTTTTCTTTTTTTCTTTTTCTTCTTATTTTATTTGAGAGGCAGGGTGTGTGTGTGACCAGGGAAGGGGCAGAGGGAGAAAGATTCTCTCTCTTTGAAAGAATCTTTTTAAAAAAATTTTTTTTCAATGTTTACTTATTTTTGAGACAGAGACAGAGTGTGAGCAGGGGAGGGGCAGAGAGAGAAGAAGACACAGAATCTGAAGCAGGCTCCAGGCTCTGAGCTGTCAGCACAGAGCCCTATGTAGGACCCGAACTCACGAACCATGAGATCATGTCTTGAGCTGAGGTCGGACACCCAACCGACTGAGCCACCCAGGCGCCCCCTCTTTGAAACAATCTTAAGCAGGCTTCACATTCAGCACAGAGCCCAACGCGGGGCTCAATCCCATGACCCTGGGATCATGACCTGGGCGAAAGCAAGAGTTGGACACTCAACTGACTGAGCCACCCAGATGTCCACCCCCCACCCCTCACTACCCCGTGCTTTTTCTATGTGGCGTTAATGCCTTTCACCCATGAGATCACAGTCCCCAAAGGAAAAACTCCTCCCACTCTGAAAATCAGGAAATTGAAGATGAGAGGATATTTCCACTGCAATAGAATAACAGAATTTTGTTAGGAATAGTAGTATTTAGTCCATAATAATACATTGTGATTATGGTTTATTGAGCACTTATTACATATGCTAATTGCCATGCTAGAACTTTACATGAATTCTTATTTAAACCTCAAAGCAACTCTGCAGGGTAAGAACTCTTATGATGCCTATTTTACAGATGAAGAAACAGGCTCAAAGAGGTGCAATGATTTGTCCAAGGTCACATCATTAACACATAATAGCGTCAGATCCTGAACTTAGGCCTGATTCTAGAAGTGCATTTCTTCACTACTGTGGAGCACAGAGTAAAGGTGCAGGGTCTGAGTGGAGGTACCTTGGCCATCAAGAGTGAGCCAGTTGTCTTCAATGTTTAGCCATAACTGCAATCATCAAATCTAGTTCTTGGTTCTTTTTTTCTTTTGTAATTTTATTTTATTTTGGAGAGAGAGAGCATGCTCAATCAGCAGGAGAGGGGCTGAGGCTGGGAGAGAGAGAGAGAAAGGGGGAGAGAGAGAGAATCTTAAGCAGTCTCCACAATCAACATGGAGCCTGACATGGGGCTCGGTCCCACAACCCTGGGATCATGACCTGAGCCAAAAAGCAAGAGTTGGTCACAGAAGACTGAGCCCCCCAGGCGCCCCTCTTGGTTCTTACTAATCATTTTAATAAGCTATTTTATTTGGATCATAATGGCACAGTAATTTTCTAGTAGCAGCCCCTCCCTCCAAAGTTGTGATGTTTGTCCTAATTTTATAGATTTGACTTTGTATGTTGGCCCTACAGAAATGTTATAGTTCATGACAGATGCTATGCTCATAGTTCTGGGACCTACTTCAGGTGAACAGACTGTGCCTTGGCATATGGCTGCATATTCTAACAGGTTTGTTGTAGAGACACCTAAATGTCCTTTTAAAAATGTTATATATGGGGCGCCTGGGTGGCTCAGTCAGTTAAGCATCTGACTCTTGGTTTTGGCTCAGGTCATGATCTCACGGTCATGAGACTGAGCCCCAAGTCAGGCTCTGAGCTGAGTGTGGAGCTTGCTTGGGATTCTCTCTCTCCCCCTCTTCTCCTCCCCCACTCGCATTCTGTCTCTCTCTCTCAAAATAAATAAACATTTTTTTTCAATGTTATATATGTTGTAGTTTCCACACAACCTCAGTCTACCCCCAGGGATGGGTGTAGTAGGCTGAATAATAGCTATCCAAAGATAATTAGGTCCTAACCCCTGGAACCTATAACTGTTACCTTATAAGGAAAAGGGGTCTTTGCAGACATGATTATGTTAAGAATCTTGATATGGGGAGATTATCCTGGGAATCTGGGCAGATCCTACCTCCAGCCATAAATGTCATCCTAAGGGAGAGGCAGAGGGAGATTTGACAACAGAGATGAGGAGGCAGTGTAAACACAGAGGGAGAGATTACAGGGGTGCAGCCACAAGCCAAGGAATGTGGACAGCTGCCAAACTCAGAAGAGTCCAGGAGTGGATTCTCCATGAGAATCTCTAGGGGGAGTGCAGCCTGGTCAACCCCTTGGTCTCAGCCCAGTGAGACTGATACTGAAATTCTGGCCGCCAGGACTGGGAGAGAATAAACTTCTGTTGTTTTAAGTCAGGGATTTTGTGGTAATTTGTTATGCTAGCCACAGGGAACTAGTGCAATGAAAATGGTCACTTTTTGTACTGCTTAGTTCATTTAGAGGGCATATACCATGTCTTAGTAAAGGTAACAACCAACTACTATAACATGAATAATAATAACAATCGTTTCAGCAGACAATTGTGCAATGCTCACTATGTGCCATGTACTATTATACACATTTGGGATGTATTTACTCATTCAATTTTCTTTCTTTTTTAAATTTTCTTTAATGTTTATTCATTTTTGAGAGAGAGAGAGAGAGAGAGAGAGAGAGAGAGAGAGATGGAGTGCGAGCAGGGGAGGGGCAGAGAGGGAGAGAAACACAGAATCTGAAGCAGGCTCCAGTCTTCAAGCTGTTGGGACAGAGCCCGAGACAGGACTCAATCTCATGAACTGTGAGATCACAACATGAGCCAAAGTTGGACACTTAACCAACTGAGCCACCCAGGTGCCCCTACTCATTCAGTTTTCATAACAGCCCTATGAGGGGAGTTCTATTACTGTCTCTACTGTAAGTGGGAACATTGAAGTACAGAGAAGTTGGGTAACTTGGCCAAACTTAGGTAACTAGTAAGTAGTAGGGCTAGGACCTGAACCCAGGCAGTCTGGCTCCAAAAGTTCATGCTGTGAAACATCACCGCACCACACAGGAGTTTGCACGTGGGAAGCGTTCAACAAAGGACACTGTGACGCTGTCAGTCCTCTGGCCACTTCCTCTCTCCACATTTTCTGCCATGTTCGCTGCATTTGCCTTCCTCCATTTGTTCTTCCTTATCTTTAATGTCTTGTCTCTGTTTTTTTTTTTTTTTCTTTTTATAATAGCCTTGTGTGGTTTTGGTATCAGAGTAATCCTGGCCTCATAAAATGGATAAGAATTTCCCTTTTCTGTTTTCTGGAAGAGTTTATATAGCATTGGTTTTATTTCTTTTTTGAAATTTGAATTCACCAGTAAAATCATCTGGGCCTGGCATTTTCTCTATGGAAAGCTTTTAAACCAAGAATCTGTGTTAATAGAAAAAGAGCTATTCAAGTTATTTCTTCTTGAGTGAGCTCTAATAGCTTGTATCTTTCTAGGAATTTGTTTCATCTAAGTTGATTACTATATTGGCTATAGGATCCTTTTAATGTCTGTGGGATCTTTCATTCTTATTATATATGGCAATTTGTGTTTTTAATCTTTTTCCCCTAGTCAGTCGGATTAGATATTTATCAAGGTTATTGAATTTTTTCAAAGAACCAGCTTTTCATTTCATTGATTTTTCTCTATACTTTTTCTGCATTCTATTTCATTGATTTCCATTCTCATCTTTATTGTTTCCTTCCTTGTGTTACATTTCATTTGCTCTTCTGTTTCTAGCTTCTTAAAGTGGAAGCAAAGATGAATGATTTGAGATCTTTCTTGTTTTCTAATATAGGTGGTTTAATTCTATAAATCTTCCTCTAAGTATGGCTTTAGCTATATCCCATAGATTTTGGCACGTAACATTTTTGTTTCCATTTAGTTCAGAATATCTTCTAATTTCCCATGTGATTTCTTCTTTGACCCAGGAACTATTTTGAAGTATGTTGTTTTGTTTCCACATATTTAGGATTTTCCCAATAGCTTTCTGTTACAGATTCAAGTATAATTTTGTTATGTTCAGAAAATGTAGTTTGTATGATTTTAATTCTTTTAAGTTTATTAAGACTTATTTTATGATCCAGAACATGTATTCTGTTGTTATTGATATATATATTATTTGGTCCTCTGTAATGTGTCTTTTTTTCCCCTCTGGCTACTTTTATTTATTTATTTTAATGTTTGTTTATTTTGAGAGAGTGAGAGAGAGACAAAGCATGAGAAGGGGGAGGGCAGAGAGAAAGGGAGATACAGAATCTGAAGCAGGCTCTAGGCTCTGAGCTGTCAGCACAGAGCCTGGTGCGGGGCCTTAACTCACGAACCCGCTAGATCATGACCTGAGCTGAAGTCGGATGCTTAACCAGCTGAGCCACCCAGGCGCCCCCTGTCTGGCTACTGTTAAGATTCTCTTTTTGTCACTTCAGCAACTTGATTATATTTCTTGGAATCATTTTCTTTCTATTAATTCTGTGTGGATTTGTGCTCCTTGGATCTGTGGATTTATAGTTTTCATCAAATTTGGAAAATTTTTAGCCCTCATTTCTTCATTTTTTCCCATCCCCTTCCTCCCCAGATCTCTTTTCCTTCTAGAACTCCATATTCATGAATGTTAAATTGCTTGCTATTGTTCCACCGTTCATTGATGCTCTGTTCATTTTATTCTGTCTTCTTTCTCTCTGTGCTTCATGTTGGATAGTTTCTAAGGCAGTGTCTTCAAGTTCACTGATCTTTTCTTCTGAAGTTCCCAATCTATTGTTAATCTAATTCAGCATATTTTTACTTTCAGGTGTTATATTTTAGGCTCTGGATGTTTAAGGTCTTTTTAAAAAATCTTTCTCTTGTCCTCATTTTCCTCTACTTCTTAAAGATGTGGAATGTATTTGTTAAAGGTATTTTAATATCCTTTTCTTCAGGCTCTTTTGTCTCTGTTATTTCTGGGTATGTTTTTATTTAAGTTGTTTTCTCCTGGTTAACAAGTTTCTTTACATGCCTGCAGATTCTTTTTATTGCATACTGGACATTGTTAATTTTATATTCTTAGCTGCTATATTTTGCTGTGAAATGTACTTAAATTACCTGGAATCATTTTGATCCTCTTAGGGACTGCTTTTATGCCTTGTTATGAGGGTCTAGAGCAGCCTTTATTCTAGGACAAATTTAGCTCCCACTACTATGGCAATACCCTTTGAGGATCTAATTCCTTATGTATTACAATGGCTTTCTACTCTGACTGATGTGAACACAAATTATTTCCAGTCCTGTGTGAACTCTGGGAATTATTCTGCTTACTCTTTTACAGTAGTCCTGAATAGTTTCCTCTCACACATGTACAAATCTCTGCTCAGCCAAAGACTCCAGGGAGACCTGTCTATAGATAGATCTGTGGAGTATGTCCTGTCCCTCCTCTTCTCTCTCTCTGTACAGCACCATTATCCCTGGCGCTCTATGGTACAAGTTCTACCCACTTGGCCCCCTGGATCTCTGATCTCAGTCTCCTCAACTCAGTGAGCTCTGTTTGGGCTCCCCATCTTTATACTACTTCCTGGAAACCACCTTCAGGCAGTAAGCTGGTACAATCAAAGGGCTCACTTTGTTTCTCTTTTTTCAGAGAGCATAGGCCTGCATTGTTTATCGATCAGTGTCTGAAAAACATTGCTTTATGTATTTTGCCCAGTTGTTTAGTTGTTTAAGGCAGGAAGGTAAATCTGATCCCTGTTTTTTCCAATTTTTAGTGAAAGTCTCTAACATCTTTTCTAGGGGCCTTACATGTTGATAGTAGGTTTTTTTGTTGTTGTTGTTGTTGTTTTAAGGAAACTTGGGTCACTTCAGACATGGCTTTTGAATAGTTGAAAAGTAGATCTATATTTAAAGTAATAGTCAGGGCTCCTGGTGGCTCAGTCGGTTGGGCAGCCAACTACAGCTCAGGTCATGATCTCGCAGTCTGTGAGTTTGAGCCCCATATCGGGCTCTGTGCTGACAGCTCAGAGCCTGGAGCCTGCTTCCGATTCTGTGTCTCCCTCTCTCTGCCCTTTCCCTGCTTGCTCTCTGTCTCTCTCTCTCTCTCTCAAAAATAATAAAACACTAAAATAAATAAATAAATAAATAAATAAACAAACAAACAAACAAATAAATAGTCATACATCTAGATAAATCAAAAATAGGGTTTAGGAAATCTAAAGACTGATTCATTGTTATTAGGATGGCAGAAGATCAAAAAGGGATTTCAAAATAGGGCTAACTCTACCCAGATGGTGATTTACTGAGGTGCCATGGTTGTTCAGGGCTGTATCCAGTTACTGAGTCTTGGCTTACAAGGGTTTTAACTACCCTACCATCTATTTAAATTCTTTCTTTGCTAATGTTTAGTTTATGCCTCACCCCAATATTCAAACAAGAAAGAAACACTCAGAACCACTGAGAGAGAGATCAAAACCATAGTGAGACAATTGAAGCAAATGCTAAGTGTTTGAACTGTGGAATCTCCACCCATTACCGACTGTCTGACCTCAGAATTGATATTTCTGTCCATCCTTGCGGGCCACATTAAAGTGAGGCCAATGACAACAGTATATCCTTAGGCTAAGGGCAATAAATCAACCTCAACTGTTAACTGTGTGAGAGAGACAGAGACAGAGAGAGAATATGTACAAATATGCATGTGCACATATTTAGCATTTGATTTGTGCCAGGCAGCTCATTTAATCTTCATAATAACCCTATGGATTTGGCTTTTAGGTATTACATATTAGGTATTCAGTGAAAAGGCTGAGATTCAGAGACACCAAATGACTTGTGCAAGTTCATGATGCCATACTGCATTACCCTCAGTGGCACCATAATTCTGTTGTCAGTAGACCATAAACACAACCTGGGACCATTCATCTTGCAAGTCTGTACTCTGGGCCACAAGAGGTATTATAAGACAGAATTGGATAGATAATCACAGTGACTTTCATTAGAAAAACAATTCAAAGTTCATAATTTACACACAGTGGATCAAAACAATAAGGCAGTGAGGGCAGTACATGATTTTTTTTTAAGATTTATTTATTTTGAGAAAGAGAGAGAGAGAGAGCACAAAGCAGGGGAGGGGCAGAGAGAGAGGGAGAGAAAGAATCCTAAGCAGGCTCCTGCGCTATCAGCCGAATCCAACAGCAGGGCTTGATCTCATGAGATCATGACCTGAGCCAAAATCAAGAGCCAGACACTAAAGCAACTGAGCCACCCAGGCGCCCCCAAGGACAGTACATTATTATCTATATAGGCCAATTTAACTGAAAAAGACCGGTATACCTCCAATACCTCAAAGACCAATATTTTAGTTTGAGGTTGTAGTTACTGTTATTAGCAAAGCCCAACAGTGTTTGCAATTTTGTCTTTTAAACTTATGATCATCATAAAGAACCTTCACATTTGAGATTGCTACCACGGAATGTTTTTTCTGTGGTTGCTTTCCAGCTGTGCCATGTTGTATAAAATTCTACATCGAAGTCATAATTTTATCTACTTTGCTAGCAATTTCCTTGACATAGTTCATCACGATGAAGCTACCTCAAGTTCCTGCTCTAATTGTTTTTTCTACCTATGCCCTGTCTAGTGTTGGTAGACTGGCTATATTTCAAGACTTTGCTATTCAATAGTAGGCTCAATAAATACTTGTTAATTTAGCAATGCTAGTTATTCTATTATTCATTCTATTTCTGGTAAAACCTTGATTATAACTACTTAAAAATCCATACGTAAAGTCCCTGATGATAACCCCAAGTTTCTTCCATAAAGACATAAAAGCCTATACTTTGGCTTGTGGCTAATTGGATATTAGTGCCTTACTTTTGAAGTCTACAGCAGTTTTTAAAATTCTGTTTTTGAATTTGTCAATGAACATGCTATCCTTCGTATACAAGGTTCTGGTGCATCATGAGTACTCTTTTGCTTTTTTTGCTTTTTTTTTTAGTTTATTCATTTTGAGAGAGGGGTGGGGGCAGAGAGAGAGGGGTGGGGAGAGAGAGAGAGAGATTACCCTAAGCAGGCTCTGCGCTGTCAGCATAGAGCCTGATGCAGGGCTCAAACTCACAAACCACAAGACCATGACCTGAGCTAAAACCAAGAGTTGGATGCTTAACCAACTAAGCTACCCAAATGTCCCTCAAGTTTTGGCTTCTACTATTAGAGATAAGTTGTACTGAACCAGAGCATTTGCCATTTATCTAGGTATGGTCTAGGCAGGGTATCTATATCTGAGTAGTGTTAGTGAGGTTTTATCCAGTGTGAAATGTGCTTACCTCTTAAAAGATTAAAGGTATAACTCTATCAGGCAATCAACCATCGTGCTTTTTATATACAAAATGAAGAGTCAGGATTCACATCTTGTTTTTTTCTTTCTCTTCACCAAAATTTAGGGTGAAGCTAGTAGTCATTCAATAGAATAGAGATGATGTTAGTGTTTGTGTGTATGTACATAGTAACACCTTGACTATTAAGTGGCCATATACGTAATAGTTATGAGGAGGACCCTTTCTGGTATTGTATCTTCTGACTGTAACAAATGCACGTTAGTTCTAATAGGTTTTTGATATATTCCTTAGGATTTTCTACAAACACAATTATGTCATCTGCAAATAAAGACAGTTTTACTTCTTCCTTTCCAAGCCTTATGCCAGTTTTGCCCTGCCTTATCTAGAACCCCCAGAATAATACTGAATTGTCATTCCCAATTTTAGAGAGGAAGCATTTGGTCTTTCACTAAATACATATGCTGTTCGCTATAGGTTTTTGTTACATGTCCTTTGACACACTGAGGAAGTTTTTCTATTCCTAGTTTGCTGAGAGCCTCTAAGATTGGGTATTGAATTTTGTCAAGCGTTTTTTACTTCATCTATAGCGAAGATCAAGTGACTTTATTTCTTTATTCTGTTAATACAGTGCTTTGCATTGACTGATTTTCAAATGTTAAATTTTTTCATAATATAACAAAGAAGTAGAGATAGTCTAGTACATATTCTGTGCATTTGTTGGATTTCTGGCAAATTGTAAGGTAGTTTAAAATCTCTGGTCTTATTCCCTAGTCGTCCCTCAATTACAAAGCTGTGTGTTAAAGACATAATAATCAACGATAATACACCTTTTTGGGGAGAACAGTGATTATTTGAAGTCTTCCCAATTTGTGATTTAAATATATTTTAGTGAAATCTGAACTAGTGCAAGGAGAATACAGTATTTACACTGGCTTTCTGACCATTTACTTCTCCCTTAGTTCACAGAAAAATAATCTTGATTCTTTTGAGATCTTCTTTTTTAAATAAATGAATATACTAGGTAATGAAACTAACAGGTAATATGTAATTGTTAAGAATTAATTCGCTGTATATTTAGAAGTTATTTTGGAGTGAAAATCGTAATAAGCAGAGTTTCCAGGTGAAGAAAGGCTTGGTTGTTCATCTAGTGGTAAAGAAAAGGAAGACCCCCAGACTTGGTGCCTTGATTTATCATGCTTGCTGTTCAACTATGACCATAATATAATGTTCATTCTCTTTACAGGAAGGCATTTTTATTGTTTGTTACTAGGTATTACTGGGCCTGTTTTGTTATAGCGACTGCTATTTTGGTAAAGAAGGCATTTAAATATAGTAAGAGTGATTCATCCCCCCCCCCCCCACTGCCACTTCAGTTCTACAAATGGAAACAGCACTGAAGGGGACATCAGCTGATTTAGTCTTCCATTGAGGTTCTATTTGCAGAGCCCACAATTGCTAAAGGCTCAGTCTGCCCGCTACCTCAACAGACCTTTTATACAAATAAAAGTGAATCAAGCAGACAAGTGAATCGGTGTGTCTGGAACGTGGGCCTGCAATCTCACTGCCCTTCTCATGTGTATAGCTGCATTTCCCAGGCGTCTCTGCACACACACCGTGCGTGGGGTCAAACCCAATCAGGTGCTCTCATCATCTCTTTTACAGGATGGCCCTCTTCAGCTTCGAGCAGCAGCATGACCTGTTCCATTCAGCTGCTCTCAAGCCCATTCTTTAGCTTCTTCTCTTATGTTCCTGTGGAGTGAGGCTCTGGGCTTGTCCCGCACATGCTCCCTAAGAGAGTCATTCACAGAGCCAGTCTGCTCTCTAAGGGGAAGCAGTGAGCCAGTGAGCAAAGAGATGACGGGTTGCACCAACCAGAGGGGACGAGTGAGGCATATTAAGAATTGTATCAGTGCAGTAATCTCACAGGGTCTTGACTTGAGCTGGTATGTTTTTCCTGGAAATTCCAGTTGATTCCTGGCATTCATTTTTTTCTATTTAAAGGACTGGGACAGGTTTGATTCTCTCCAAACCACAGAAACAATTAAACAACAGAGGCAATTAAGAGCCTTATTGACCGGCACCATACAGAACTACTAAATATGCAACAGACAGACCTTCCAGGGGAAATACATGAGGTTGTTATACTAATGACTTTCCCTTTGGGTATTCTCTCAAAATATTTTTATTTAGTTTGCATGTGAGAGATAATATAAAGTCATAAGGATAGTTTACTATGGAGATTATGTGGTAGAAACCAATCGTATTGTAAGTATATGACATTCTGTTAACAGAATTCTGTTACTCATTTATGTGGGTAAATTTCTGGCTATTAGTGATCAGTTCTGTTCAAGAAATGCATATTATGAGTCATCTACCCACTGGTGATGGATGAATGTTACTCCATTCTGGGTGGCCAAAAAGCTGAGAAAAGCTGTATGTGAACCAAGCATGGAGAGAGGATAGAATTAGGAGAGTACAGACTTCTCTGCTAATCAGTGATAGATGGGTTGGATCTAGAAATGACTGGTCTGAGGTGGCCAATTACATTTATCTATAGGGAAAGGAACTCTAGTTTATTTCATAATAAAGTTTTTCTTACTATAAAAGTAATATGAAAAAAGTAATATGTTTTCATTATAGAATACTCAGCAGGAAAAAAGTGCACAAAGACAAGAAAAAAACCATTGCTATCCTACCACCCCAAAGTAATGCTGTTAACATTTTGTTTTAGATCCTTCTAGTTTTTATGAATACACATATATTTTTTACCAAAAAATATCTTACCATATATGTTCTTTCATAAATTACTTTTACCATCTTATTGTGAACATTTTTGTTTCATTAGAGTATTCTATTATATGAAGGTACAGTTACTAATCCTCTTCTGATGAGATTTTAAGTTTTTTATCTTTCCTCTCATGATGATCATCCAGGTAGCTAAATCTTTGTGAACACCCATGAATATGTTTTTTAAGTTTATTTATTTTGAGAGAGCACAAGCAAGAGAGGGGCAGAGAGAGAGGGAGAAGGAGAATCCCAAGCAGGTTCTGTATTGTCAGCACAGAGACCAATGTGGGGCTCGATCCCACAAACCGTGAGATCATGACCTGGGCCAAAACCAAGAGTCAGATGCTTAACCAACTGAACCACCCAAGTTCACCCAACATCCATGAATATTTTCAAGAGAAATTCATAAACATCTAATTAATGGGTCAAAAGTTGTATAAAATACAATGGTTCTTGATGCATATTTTTAAAATTTCCCCCAATTTATGCATCTGTCAACAGTGAGTGTGTGAGAAAAGTCTGACCTTTAAGTTGCACATAATTGAACAGTATCAAACTATTTGTATTTACCTACTTGTATATACTTGCACTCTGACAAAATCATCAAAGTTGATACAGTTTTCATTAAAAAAAAAATTAAGTAGTTTTCATTGCTTTAAGTATTCAGCTAATGTCCTACCACAGTAGGTGGGAGACAAGGAAAGAGATGAATTCCTGAAAATCTAGTTGTTCTCAGGTGCCTTCAAGCCCGAGGATGGTAATAAAGAAGACTGGAATTTTATCTTTTTTGTCCTAGGTCCTCGATAAAAGGGGGTACTCCTTAAAAACAAGAAGGATCTCTAATCTTAAGGGTGCCTTGCTGGCTCAATTGGTAGTGCATGTGACTCTTGATCTTGGGGTTGTAAATTGGAGCCTCATGTTGGGTGTAGAGATTACTTAAAAATAAAAATCTTAAAAAAGAGAGAAGGATCTCTAATCTCAAGAGCTTACTATCTTGTTAGGAGAGAGGACCTATATGTGCAAACATCATGCAAATAACAAATTCACATAATTCAAATGGTTATTTTCTTTTTGGTTAACATTTTAAATATGTTATCCCTTTTGCTTACAGAATCTGACAGAAAGTGACCAACTTGATTCCCTCCCTCCCCTCTTTAAAAGTCATCTGTTGTTGGGGCACCTGGGTGGCACAGTTAGTTAAGCATCCAGCTTCAGCTCAGGTCATGATCTCAGGTTTGTGAGTTCGAGCTCCACCTCAGGTTCTGTGCTGACAGCTCAGAGCCTGGAGCCTGCTTTGGATTCTGTGTCTCCTTCTCTCTCTGCCCCTCCCATCTCTCTCTTTTTCTCTCAAAAATAAATAAACATTTAAAAAAATTGATAAATAAATAAAAATAAAAGTCATATGTTGGCTTCCCATCATGCTTAATCTAGGAACTTTCATTGCTGGTAGTGGTAGCCTAGATAATTAGGACCAATGAGGAGAATTAGAAAAGTTGAGAGAAATATTCTTGTTATTTTTTCTTAAATGTATCAAAGAGCTAACAAAATAGTAAGATAGTACTGCACTGTAATCTAAGGTAAAGCAAGAACCTAGAAGGCAAGGTCACCACTCAAAGCCTCTTTTTCTCTGAAGGCATTTGCTAGCCTGGAAGAAATACTTGTGAAATAAAACTGAGTTTTTGGTAGCCTTATAGGGCAAGGGAAGCAGGAATCAAAACCTAACATTTAACCTAGGTAAGAAATCTAATAAACCCTCCCCTTCTTTTAAGCTGGGAATGTAAAGAGTTACACCTTCAGAATGACAGTAACCTGGAAGTAAACCATCCCTGGAGAAGTTCAAATTTGTGTCACTTAGATGGTCCATGGAACTGCAAACTTTTAACTTAGCCCAGAATGGTTCCATACTAGTAGTGTCTTGGGGAGCCTGACAGAAACAAAGGAAAATCCTTTCTAAAGGATGGTGCCATTATCCTAGGACTCAAGTTAATTTTAAAATAATTTTTTCAAGTATAATAACCAGCAATCAAAGATAATAAAAAATAACAAGATACCCTGAGTAATAGCCAACAGAAATAACAGACAACACAAGATCCCACAAAACTTCAGATATTGCAATTATGAGACAAACTATAAAATAATTTTGCTGACTATATTTAAAGACATTGTTAATTTTTTTAATATTTATTTTGTGTGTGAGGAGGGGAGGGGCAGAGAGAAGGAGAGAGAGAATCCCAAGCAGGCTCCATGCTGTCAGCATAGAGCCCAACATGGGGCTCGATCCCACAAACCATGAGATCATGACCTGAGCCAGAATCAAGAGTCAGATGTTTACCCAACTGAGCTACCCAGGCGCCACTAAAGAGATTTTTTTAATAAGCTTGAAAATATCTGCAGGAACAGAAATCTATAAAAAGCATTTTAACAGATTTGAAAAAGAACTAAATAGAGCTTCTAAAACTGAAAACTACAATAGCCCAAATTAAGAACTCAGTGAACATATTTATTAGCAGATTATACACAGCTGAGGAGAGAACTGAATGATCTGAGGAAATTATCCAGAATGCAGCAGAGAAGATAAAATGATAGAACATATACAAGATAGGATATTTGAAGAGGTAATGGCTGAGAGTGCCAAACTGCTGAGTTCTAAATTGCTTCTTCACACTTTCTGAGGCTCTCATTAAAAGCATGTTAGGTCTTCTTATTCTATCCTTCATGTCTCTTATCCTATCTTGAGATAGGATTTATAGAGATAAAAGGTGTTACTTCAAAAGAATAAACATTTTCATTTATCAGAAAGATATAAGAATTTTAAAATTATATGCACCCAATAAAATGGTCTCAAAATGCATAAAGCAAAAAATTTGCAGAACTCTGAGGACAAAGATAATTTTATAGTCAAGATATCTTGTTTACTTTCTCTTGTATATGCTATAACAAGCATATACAAGCAGGAAGAAAATAATACATAAGATTTGAATAACAACAAATTTCACTGATGGACATAATATAGAACACTAAACCTAACAACAGCAGAATACATAATCTTTTCAAACACACATGGAAAATTTATAAAAATTGACCTTGTACCAGACCATAGAGCTAATCTCAACAAATTCTACAGGATTAAAATCACACATAATTATGCTCTCTGACCACAGTATAATTATACTAATAAGATAAAAGTGACTGGAAACACACTGTGCCATAAACATTTAGAAATCAAGCAGTATACTTCTATATAAACCATGGGTCAAAGAACAAATCATAGTAGACATCAGAAAATGTTAACTGAATAATGAAAAATATTATGCATAAGAACTCCTGGGGTATAACTAAAGCTGAATTAGAATTTCATAGCTTTAAACTCATCCATCTCAAGAGGTTAGAGGAAAAACAACAAACTAAACCTGAAGAAAATAGAAGGAAGGAAATCAGAAAGACAAGAATAGAAATGAATGAAATAGAAGATATTCACAGAGAATTGGCAAAGCCAAAGTTGACTCTTTATGAAGACTAGTAAGATTATAAATCCTTATAAAGACTGATCAAGAAAAAAGTACATGAATAACCAAAACCAAGAATGAAAAAGAAGACACTTCTGTAGATCCTACAGACATTAAAAAGCATACATTTAGGGGCCCCTGGATAGCTCAGTCAATTAAGCGTCTGACTCTTCATTTCGGCTCAGGTCATGACCTCATGGTTCATGGGTTCGAGCCCCAAATTGGACTCTGCACTGACAGCATGGAGCCTGCTTGGGATTCTCTCCCTCTCTGCTCCTCCCTTGCTCACATGTGCTTTCTCTCTCCTCTCTTTCTTGAAATAAGCATTTAAAAAATACATTTATAAAAGAATGAACTCCAATTTCTTATTTTGTGTGTGTACAGTCCTATGTTATCTAATCCCTGCATTCCTCTCATTTTATGCCAATTGCTCTCTTGTCTACTATGCAGTTGTCAAACACAGCCAAGTTTGTTTCTATCTTAGAGACTTAACCAGTCACTTTTTCTAGGATCCAATGACTGTCTTCTTGTAATTTGAGCTCAATTTTAATTATAACATCCTCAGAAAGACCTTTCCTGATCATCAGTCTAAAGTAACCACCAGTCATTCTCTGTCACATTTCCCACTTTTAATTCCCTAAACAGCACATAACACTACCTGACCTTTTAATTGTTTGTTTTTTGCCCAAATATAAAACACATGAAAGTAGGAATTTATCTTGCTCACCACTCTGTCCCAGAGTGCACACAGTAGGTGCTCAGTAAATATTTGTTGATTGAAATACCATCTCCTGATTCAGTTATGGGAAGGTAGACTGGAGAAATAAGGTAAAAAACAGAAACAAAATGAAGAAAAACTCAAACTAAAAACCTATTGTATGCAAAAATATAGCATAAAAAAAAGAAAGAAGAGACAAAAATGTGCACAATGGATTGAAAGAGAAGAAAATACCTTATATAGTACTGTTGTGTTTCAAAAAATTCTTAATTGGAGAAAGGAACTAACTTTATTGAGCTCCTTCTTTGGAGGAGGCCTAATTTCCAGATGATGATGTTTCTTGAAAGGTTTCAGTCCTACTTAGAGCTACAACCAAAGTAATTTTCCTTTTTTTCAACCACTTTCTAGGAAGAAAAGGGAGCAAGTTTTTGTTTTTGTGGAATAATACTTGCCCAGGACTCCTGGTACTGCCGTTCAGTGAGACAGATTACTAGAAAAACTCATTCTGGAGGGAAATCATGAGTTTCAGGGTTGTTTTTTTTTAAGTTTATTTATTTATTTTGAGAAAGACAGACAGTGCAAGTGAGGGAGGGGCAGAGAGGGAGGGAGGGGGAGTGAGAGGAAGAGAGAGAGAGAGAGAGAGAGAGAGAGAATTCCCAAGCAGGCTCTGCACTGCCAGCACGGAGTCTGACACAAGCCTCAAACTCATGAATTATGAGATCATGACCTGAGCCGAAACCAAAAGTTAGACACTTTAATGAACTGAGCCACCCAGGCACCCTAGAGTTTTGTTTCTAACAGGTTAAGAGTTAGAGGCTTTTAAACATCAAGTAGAGATGTTGACTAGATAATGGGATACATCAACCTAGAACTCAGAGGAGAGGTCTGAGCTGGAGGTCCAAATCTTTGATGTACAGGTGGTAATTGAAGCCATGGGCGTGGATGTGCATGTCTAGAGAGAGAGAATAGAGTATGAAAAAATGAAGTTCTAGGGATGAACCTTGAGAAGCTCCAACATTGAATGGTCAGGTGTTGGGAGACAAACCATTGAAAGAGATTGAGAAGGAATGGCCAGGAGACCTAGTTTCATGAAAGCCAACATGGGACACCTTATCAAAGAAAGAGGATAGTCCACAGTGTTGAATGCTGCTGAGGTGTCAAGGAAAATAAGGAATGAAGTTGGTTTTTTGATTAGTGACAGTAAAGCCTTTGACCTCAGTGAAAGTAATGTCAGCAGAGTGGTAGTAGAATCTGAATCAGTCTTAGTTATGCAATTACAGTGCCCTTGCATACAGTAGACACTTGATACATTTTTTAATTTGTTTTAGTGTGAAGTGTTTAGTTGTACAAAACAATGCATAATATATATGTGTAGAATTTAAAGACTATAGCATGAACAACATTTACTGATTGTCCAAATAGAGCTTTAGAAGACCCTTCTCTGGTTGCATCTACCTTCTTCCTCCATCCAGAAGTATCATTCGACCAACCATTGTAATAAGTATCCCATGCTTTTCTCTAATGGCTTTACCAAGGATGAATGATTTCCTAAACAATATACTGTTATTTTTACAATGTCATTTTAGTTTTGACGGCTTTTGAATTCTGTGTAAATGGAATCCTACTGTATCCATTCTTCTGGGTCTCACTTCTGTTGTTCAACATTATGCTTTACAGATTTGTCTGTAGTGATGCATGAGACTGTACATCATTCATTTTTACAGATGTATACTATTCTATTGACTACACCACAATTTATTTTTACATGCTGCTTTTGATGGAAATTTCCAGTTTTTTGCAATACCAAACAAATACGGCCATGAACATCATAATCCATGCCACCTTATGAACTTATATGTAAGAGCTTTTCTTGGATGGGTGTATACATACGAATAGAATTTCTGGGGCATGGGTTATAGGTCTGCTCAACTTTGTTGTGAAGTACAAACTGTTCTCTGAAGTGGTTGTATGAAGTTACACTCCTGCCCTCTCTTGGGAGAGTTACCATTGCTCCAGATCCTTCCTAGTGTTTGATATTGGCAAACTCTAAGATCACTCAGTATTATGGGTATGAAACTTTATCTCATGATGGTTCTAATCTGCATTTTTCCTGACCATTAATAAGGTGGGAAAATTTGGATGGTTCTGGGCCATGAACTATTTCACAAAAGAGGAAATCCAATTCAAGACTGTTGTCCATTTTTCGCTGTTGTATCTTTTTCTTATTAATTCATAGATAATTTTTAATACTTTGGAGACAAATTCTTTTTTGGTTATGTCTGTTGAAAATATTATCTTCAGTAGAAGGCTTGAATTTCACTTTCTTTATGATGTCTTTAATTAATAGAAGTATTTAATTTCATCGTAGTCAAATTTATCAGTCTTGTTTAAAAATCTTTTCCTACTCTGAAGTCATTATGGTTTTCTCCCACATTTTCTTCTACAAGTCTTATATTTTTGCCTTTTCCACTTAAATATTTAATTAACTAAAATTAATCTCGGGGGTTGGTATGAGGAGGGGAATCAGTTTGGGTTTTTTTTTTTTTTTCCATATAGACACCAGCACTATTTAATGACCTGTCCACCCCTTCTGTATTGACTTGATATACTCATCTGTCATATAATAAGTGTTCACAAATGTATGGATTTGTTTGGGGGTTCTCTATTTGGTTTCATTCAGTGGTATGCTGGTAAATGTTTCACAACCAGCTCTGCTCTCTCCTCCCCGATACATACAAAAAGCCCTGATTTGTAGCATTTCTTGATTTTTGTGGTCTAAATACTCCCACTGGTCATAGTGGGAGAACCAACATAATGTCACAGAATGCAAAAGTTGGGAAGAGATGCTAGCAATTGGTTCCCAAGAACAATTTATCCCAGGGCTAATATACTTTTTAAAGAAATTTTTAAATGTTTATTTTTGAGAGAGAGAGAGAGCAGAGGAGGGGCAGAGAGAGAGAGAGGGAGAGAGAATCCCAAGCAAGCTCTGTGCTGTGAGCGCAGAGCCCGATGTGGGGCTTGTCTCACAAATGGCAAGATCATGACCTGAGCTAAAACCAAGAGTTGGATGCTTAACTGACTGAGCCAACCAGACGCCCCTCATACTTTTTAAATTACTGTACCTTGATATCTGATGAGGCAGTTCTCCCCAGATTGTCCTTCCCTTCAAGCGTGATGTGCCTATTCTTGGTCTTTTGCACTTTTCATGGAAATTTTGAAACCAGCTTGTCAAGTTTATTTTTTTTTAACTTACTCGGATTTATATTGGAATTACACTTAATCTATGGGCTGATCTGGGAATAAATGAAATTCATATAATACAGAGATTTCCAAGTCATGAACATAGTATATGTCTCCATTTGTTTAGGTCTTTTTAAGTGTCTTTCAGTGAATTTTTATAATTTTCTCCCATAAGTGTCTTGTATACCTTTTGTTAGGTCTATTCCTGAGTGCTTTATATTTTTTCGTTCTGATATAAACTGTTTATCTTTTCAAATTTCATTTATAACTCTTTGTTGCTAGTATATAGAAATGTAATTTATTTTTATATATTAACTTTATAGTCTAAAAATTTTTGCAAACTCTTATTCATTCTATTTAACTGTAGATTCAGTTGGATTTTCCATATACACAATCATGCAATCTATAAATGATGGCAGTTTTGTTTCTTCTTTGTATGAGTATTTTTACTCATACATTTGAATTCTTTTTCTGCCAGAACAGGGTGGCTGGGACAGCCAGTACAACATTAATAAAATGATAGCAGGCATCCAGTCAGCTTTCACCATAAAGCATGGTATCTCAGTGCATACTTGTGCAGTTAAAAGCATATTGAGGATTAAACCGAGAGGTGTGGACTAGAAAAGCTATAGCTGCTTTGAAGAAGCAAGGGCTTTGTTGTTTCAGGAAGGTTCTTGATGGACATCCTGATATCCGGACTGAAAAGACTTTGCCCAAATAAGAAAGGCATGCCAGGACAAGAGGAGGAGAAGAGCAAGAACAAAGGTAGAAATGAGCTGGGAGTACAGGTGGCAGAATAGGAGGCTAAGTGATTATAGTTCCTTTTGATGAAATCAGCAAATCCTCTCGGCTTACCCTTTACGATATATTCAGAATCAGACCCCTTCTTACTACTTGTATCGAGGCAGCCTATTGCCAAGTACCGTTATCTCCTGCCAGATCTCTGCAAAAGCCTCCTGGCAGCTCTCCGCTTCAGCCCTTGCCCCTCTACCGTCTGTTCTCCATGCAGCAACCAGAGCGATACTTGGAAAATGTAGCTTAGACCATGTCACTCCTTTACTGCCAGCCGCTAATTGCTTCCCAGTTTTTTTGGAGTAAAATCCAAAGTCCCTGCAATGGCCTACAGGGCCCTAGATCAGTGCTCTTCAACCTTGACACTACCACCATTTGGGCCAGATAATTCTTTATGTAGGGGCAGTCCTGTGCATGATAGGTGTTCAGCGGCATCCCAGGCCTCTATCCACTGGATACCAGTAGTATCCCAGCCCATGGTTGTGACAACCAAGATATCTCTGGACATTGCCCAATGTCCCTTGGGGGGTAATATTGCCCTCGGTTGAGAACCACTGGCCCGCATGGTTCAATGTACTCCACTCAGCTTCTTTGATCCTACCTTGGCCACACTGGGGCTTCCCTCTTTTTTTTTTTTTTTTTTAACTTGACTCTTCCTCAAACCTACATGAAGCATGACCTGACCTTAGGGCCTTTGTGGCAATTCTTCTCTTTGCCTGGGACACTCTTCCTCCAGATAACTACATGGCTCACTTCCTCCCTCATTTGTATCGGGTTTCTGCTCAAATGTCCCTAAAAAGGAGGGTCCTTCTGTGACTACCCTGTATAATAACAACATTCCCTCCCACCCCAGGACCCCTGTCCCCTTGATCCCACTTCACGTTTCTCTAAAGCATTTAACACTGCCAGATATTTGTTTTCTATCTCCCCCAGCTGGAATATACACTCCACAAGGAAGGGGCTGTGTTTTGTTCACTGCTGTATCCCCAGTGCTGAGAATAATCCCGGGTGCATGGTTGATGTTCAGTACTCTGTTGAATGAATGAACGGCGATATTGGGGTAGGCGGGGCCAGCGCCCACTGGAGGACAGCAACTCTCACATTAAACTGCATGAATTCTTTCCTGAAGTTTAACTATTAAGGGACTGAAGGAAAAGCCAGTGGAAGTTATAGATTTAAACAGCATCCTAAACCAGTGGGGCTGGGCACGGTGAATTAGAGAAGTGACATTAGCTTCTAGAGGGAAAACCTGTGAGAACAGAACAGCAGTTCAGCCACATTATGATGAGGGAGCAATCAGAACACAAACGAACAGAGAGAGGAGAGACCCGACAGGTAGCTGCCAGACACAGAGCGCCCTGCCGTAACTTAGGTTTCACCGGGACACGTGCCAGCCGTGCCGCATTTCCTAACGAAACCCACACCCTGCACGCTGGTCCAGGCTTTCCGAGCCTCCCATTCACGTTGCTATTATAACACCCGCACATGTTGTTCCTCTGTTTCTGCAGCTTGTTCTACCCCACACAAGGCCATGCGAACAGTCTCACTCAAAAAACTTGAATCATAGCGATCACTTCTCTTTATGAACAAATCTGCAAAGGCTCTGGGCCTCCCTTGAAGGCCAGATGTTAGTTTGGCCTTCAAGTTTCTCTTACTACCCTTCCCACCTTCTTTCCCCTCCTATCCTGAGGAAATGGGTTAGTGTAGGAACACCTGCTATTGACATTTAATTTACATTGACCAGCCCTCTTCCCAAACACTAGGGTGGTCTTTTTCACGTTAGGGAAGAATTTATATATGGACTGGAGGCCTTTCATTTCCAGACAATTTCCCCAGTGCTGTCATTATTTTTTAAAATATAAAGAAAAATAATGTAATGATCCACTGCTGAATCTTTTTTATTCACACAAAGCAGGGGCAACATCTGATGTTACTCTAGCCTGGATCTTTTCGGTTGGTAATTTGTCTTCTTGATCTTTCCATATCAACGTGTACAATTCTGATGAACTCCTAACTGGTACAGAGTGTTCTGGCGTGTGTGTGTGTGTGTGTGTGTGTGTGTGTGTGTGTGAGAGAGAGAGAGAGAGAGAGAGAGAGAGAGAGAGAAAGCATGCTAGTGAGAGAGCCTGCGTGTTCATGCACGAGTGAGCACACGAACTCTGGAACCAGACTGTCTGCTCTGCCACCTACTGTGAGACTTTAGACAAGCCTCTTAACCTCTGTGAGCCTCCTCTTCCTCATTTATAAAATAGGTAAGTAGCAATACCTATCTCAGAGCTGTCCCGAAGATTAAATGAGATCGTGCGTGTAAAGCATGAGAAACTGCCCACCACATAGTAAGTGCTCAATAAATATTAGCGGTTACTATTTTCACTGTTATTATTTCTGGTGTTTTTACCATTTCTACTGCAGGACTGCTGATGAATACTTGGTTTGTTTCCAGGTTTTGGCTGTGACCAACAGTGCTGTAGTGAACATTGTGGCATATATATCTTAAAATACCTTGGGAATGTATATCCAAGGGTAAATTCCTATAAGCAGAATTGTTGGCTCAAATGGCATGTGCTTTAAAATGTTGATATCTCTTGCCAGATTGCCCTCCAAAAAGGATATTCCAAATATCATTCCCACCAGCAGTATAAGAAATGTATTTACTCACGTTATGTCAGCCTGGGTATTATCAAATTTCTGAATGTTTGCCAGTCTTATAGGTGTTAAATAAAGAGCTGTAAATCAATGTTTTTTGCAGCTCTTTAAATATTAGTCAGGTTAAACATCCTATTAGAGGTTTCTCTCATAATTTTTTTGCAAGTGACGGTGAACTGTTTATTCATATCCTTAGTAGGAAAATAAACAAAGTTAATTTTGTTTTTCTTACTGATTTCTATGAGCCCCCAAGTCTTTATAAATAAAAATGTTGGCAATCAATTTTCAGAAACATAGTTACTGTGGAAAATCAGGTATTACTGAGTTAGTTACATTCATTTACTATTACAAATATTTTAAAGCTTCCTCTTCCACATCACTGCCCCACATATATCCTGAACATTCCCACCTAAAATTTCTTGGGGTCAGTGCTGTGACTTCTCTTCCTGTGTTCTCTCATCTCCCCTAGTCCCCAGCAGCATCTGCTTCTTTGCCAAACTCAATGACTGGTAGAGGGGTCTTGCTATAGAAATTTCAAAAGAGTGGACTGAGTCACAATCCTAAGACATAAGCCACCCATTGGGCCTTGTAAGCCTTAGAAAACAAGAAAAGGGATCCAGAGGCTAAGCAGGCTCCCTACATATCTCCAAAGGCAGCCATGTTTAAGTCCACCATAGCAAATGGAAAGATTGGCCTGTTTGTGAGGCATTGGCCAGGAAAACTTGGCCTGTAGGGCTCTGTGGAACTTTTCTAAATGGGGAGAGTGATGATGATAATGTGACTACAGTGTAGCCCCTCATGGCCCTTGTCAGCTCAGGGTGCAAAATAGGAATGATTGCAGTACCTTTTGTGAGTACACCTCCTAGGCATCCTGCCTGTTCCTCACAGCATCCCTTCAAGGGTTGCTGTCTCCATTTTAGAGATGTGGAAACAGGGACTCACTGAGGTACGGCACCTTTCCTAGGTCACACTGGAAGTGGATGGCTGAGGTGGGTCCATCCCAGGCCTGGGTAGCCCCAAAGCCACTGCACCACACTGCTTTGCTCCACTGTTCACTTTGTACATCTCTGGCAGAATTTTTCATATTTGGCTTTACATTATAGCTCCTTAAATCTATGTCTTGTCATCCTTACAATACCGTCAAAGCCTTCGAAGGCAGAAACGGTCTTTCTCGCCTCCCTTCAAGCAGCACTAGGGGAGGTGAACTAGACGGGGCAACTTGCCCCAAGAACACTTCGTGGTCAATATCTGAGTCAGGAGTCGCGGGCTCTGCAGGAACTGACCCAGCCATCCAGTGCCTCCCATCTTGATGTGCTTTCTAGCTCTGCAAAATACCAAATAGTTCCCAGAACCATTGGAACAGGTATTTAGGAAACAAGGAATGCCTCCAGCCCTGGGTCAGCAGGTGTCTGGATGCTGTGGGCCAATGTGGACAAACCTGCACCACCAGCTTCTGAATGACCAGGACTTGTTCAGATGGAGAAGGAGCACCCTTTCCCTGAGGTTTTCATTTTCCACCTCTGTTTTATGCTAAGAATATTGTGATGTTTCAGCCCCGATACTTTAAAAAAATACAGACAATTTGGAAAATAAAGAAAAGCAGAAACAAAAAAATAAAAATCAGCTGTGACCATACCACCATAGGCAGCCATTATTAACTTTTGGTATGTTTCTTCCCATCTAGCTCTCCATCCAGTAACATGTAATTCACAAAAATGGGATTATATCATGCATGTTACATTCGTAACATGCTTAGCCCCCTTCATTTTGACTGGTTAACAGGAATCTAGTGAAAGCTTTGTTAGAAGAAAGTCCTCATCTTCCTCTTGCCAAGACTTAGCAGGATGGAGGTAGGGTTAAAGGATAATTACACTTACTTAATACCATTTAACAGTCTGTAAAGCATTTCACATCCTAATGAGGAAAAAAACGTAGTCTTGCTCATAGCGCCGAGGCGAGATCAGAGTCTATGTCTGCACGCCAGCCTCAGAATCTTTCCACCACTGTGTATTCCAGCTGTCCACCATGCTGCAAACTTTCAGGTTTCAGGAGGAGAGAGAGAGAGAAAGCAGGACAATTATAAGTAGAGCTAGACGATGTAATGGCAGGGCCAGACGGGGTATTGTTTTTAATTGCTTTTCTATCTGAG
Organism: Panthera uncia; assembly: GCF_023721935.1. NCBI lineage: Eukaryota > Metazoa > Chordata > Mammalia > Carnivora > Felidae > Panthera > Panthera uncia. The sequence goes on from NW_026057585.1 coordinate 79,801,572, forward strand.
GCATTCTTTTCAAAAATTATTAACTAACTTCTGAATATGTTTTACATGCATAGGGAACAAAACTGTAAAGAAAAAAAAGGGTATACAGTGAAAAACAGCCCCCTCCCGCCCTGTCTCCCAGCTGCCAAGGCCCTCGACCACCTAGTTGCCCACTGTGGGGCATCACTGTTAGGTCTTGTGTGTCCTTATCTAAAGCACTCGGAGTTCAAAGGACAGGAGTTCACAGAGGTTATCAAGGGTGAGAAGAATGCTCTTCAGTATTTTCCTTCATCACATCAATATCCTCCGCTGAGGTCATCTGAGTAACCAGGACTCAAAACCTCCAACATAGTCCAAATGGAACCAAAGTTCCTCCTTCCAAAGGCCACTATGGATAATGTCAAGTCAGGGTGAAACCACCACCATGGAAGCCACTGCAAGGGAAGGGAGCAGAACCTCTTCTGCCACTGGAGTAACAGCCTCGGGAAGGCCCAACCGAACCTGGACTAGTCTCAGCATCTGGGGACCAAAAGGCTCATCTGGGCTCTCCCGTGGGCCTTAGCTTTACCTTAGCTTTCTGGGCTGCAGTGTTTGACCAGGTAATCCCCGAGGCCCTTCCTTCTCTGACCATGTAAGATTTTTTTTTTAAGTTTATTTATTTTGAGAGAAAGAGAAAAAAAAGCGTGAGTGGGGGAGGGGCAGAGAGCGAGGGGGGAAAGAGAATCTCCAGCAGGCTCTGCACTGCACCGTCAGCATGGAGCCCGATGCAGGGCTCGAACCCACGAAACTGGGGACGCCTTAGCCTGGATTGCTGTAACATAATACCATAAACTGGTGGCTCAGAAAGAACCAAAATTCATTTCTTACAGTTTTAGAGGCTGGAAATCTGACATCAGGGTGCCAAGGTCATCAAGTTCTGCTGAGAACCCACTCTGGGTTGCAGAGGCCAGCTTCTTGTTTCCTCACAGGACAGAGAGCAGAGCAGAGGAAGAAAGTGCTTGCCAGCTCTTATAAGGGCACTCTGCCCCCTTAGGAGGTCTGCCCCCTCATGACCTCATCAAATCCTAATCACATTCTACAGGCCCCACCTCCTCAGTCAGCCCATAAATGGGGATAACTTGAAACAGTGCTTTTCAAGTTTTAATATGCCTATGAATCAGCTGGGAATCTTGTTACAGTGCAGATTCTGATTCAGCAGGTCTGGGGTAGGGGCCAGGATTCTTCATTTTCAACCTGCTCCCAGGTGATGTGATCCTGGGGCGATCCTGAGGACTTTGACTTGACTTGCATAGCAAGGACCGAGCTGGCCTAATGGCCTATGACTGAGGGACTAGAGACTGTTCTAGGGACCAAGCACCTGGATGTTTGGAGTAAGGATTACTCTGAAGCCGAGCAGCTCCTGGAGAACCGTGGCATCCAGTTTCCTAAGATTCTTCTCTGCTGGAGAAGGCTGACATCCTGAGAGCTCTATGGTGTGCCAGGCACCAGGCTAAGCCTCTGTCTCACTCCTCACAGCTACCCAGTGAAGTCGGCACTGTGATCATCCCCATTTCACAGATGACGGCATGAAGCCTTAGGTTAAGGTGCTCAAGGTTACACAGCTGGTAAGAGGCAGAGCAGGCATTCCAAGCCAGACCCGGGGCATCTGGCTCCAGCCCCCTCATCTTGCCGCTTGAAAGGAAAGAGCAGAAGGGTGCTCTCGGTTCCAGCCTTAGAGGAGAACACCGTAGGATTGCTGTGGCGTGTTGTCTCCTCCTGTGTGCCTGTGGGAGGCAGACGCTGCTGGCTGTCAGCTCAGAGCGTCTCCCCCAAGGAAACACGTCTCCACTCGCAGACCTATCCTCAGCATCAGATTTTCTTGATAACTCTTAAGCGGTTCTGACTGCAGTAACAGCAGTCATGGGGTAGGAAGGCTTCTTCCACAAGACTTCTCTGTCCCTCAACAAGAGAGTTCCTTGGCTGGGAAAACACTCAGATTGTGTTATAGGAAGGCCATGGGCCTTAACAGGCCACATCCATTTTCATTTACCTTCTGAAAGAAGATTAAGGAGAAAATTCAATTTTGCCTAATGCCTCCCCCAAATGGCTAATTTATATGCTAATTAGCAAGATAAGAATCGATGAAACTGGTAATCAATATGATATCCAAGGCACCCGTAATGAAATTCATTTTGAGATACACTGCCAGTGGAAATGAAGCAATTACGCAGAATAAATGGGGCAGCTCAGGGAATAGGGGCTCCATATTGCACTTGACCGCATTATTTCCCTTCCGCCCCTCCCCTCACTCTTTCCCCACCCCACTGGAATCAACTGTCCACTCAGATCCTCTGGGGTTACACACACCAGCTTCTTCCTCCCTGAATACCCGACCCCGCGTTATCCCTGTGGATTTGTGGTCCACCAGGGGAAGTGGAGCTGGGGAAATTACAGTCTGAGAAGGCTAGAGGTATAAGCCCTGGAGGAAAATCAGATGCTAAATAGGAGTTTTTAAGCCACGTAGAGAGTCATGAATAGCACTTTACTCCCATACTGGCTGGGGTTGGCTTACAGCTTTTTAGTTCTAGAGCATAAATATTTAATATGGCCCAGATTTTCCAGAACTGTCCTGATTTCAAGTATTTTGTCCCATCAGACCATATATCTAGTGATGGATCCAGTGCGAAGTGGACCATGGTGTATCTACAAGATTTAGCCTGACCCTAGGAAGTCTTGCCTCAACCTGGACATTTATTCCAGGGTTTCTGATTGTTTTTCTTTTCTTTCGTGTCTGTGTTGGGGGTGAAGGGGGTATGATTACAATCATCTCTGGAGATGAGAGGCACAGCATTACTCATTTCATACTTTTCAACCAAGATAATTGAAATTTGTCTTTTATCCCAATATCTGCCCATTAGAATCACCTGGGGAGCTTCCCCCCAAATTTTATTATGAAAAATTTTACACATAACAAAAAGTTAAAAAATTATACAGTGAATATAGTACATGTATTTAGGTTGTACAATTAACATTTTTCCAGATTTGCTTTATCACATATCTGTCCCAATTATCCATTCATCTATCCATTCATCAGCCCATCTTATTTCTTTGTTCCACATTTCACAGTAAGTTGCAAGCATCAGTATACTTCACCCCTAAACACTTCTGGCAGGCACGTCATTAACTAGAGTTCAATATCGGTTTCTTTCTTTCTTCCGAGGTGAAATCTACATACAGTGAAAAACACAAAGCTCAAGTACACATTCTATAAGGTTTGACAGACAAGCACACCAATGTAAAACGACCCCCTCTCAACATTTAGAACATTGCTGTCACCCCATGTGTTCTCTCATGCTGCCTCTGCACTAGCTCCCTACCCCTCCTCCCACCCCCCACTTACAGAAGCAACATCCCTCTGATTTTTTCCACTATAGATTAACTTTTCCTAGGGCACCTGCGTGGCTCAGTTGGTTAAGCATCCAACTCTTGGTTTCGGCTCAGGTCATGACCTCACGGTTCATGGGTTCGAACCCCATGTCAGGCTCTGCGCTGACAGTGAGGAGCCTGCTTGAGATTCTCTCTCCTTCTCTCTCTGCCCTTTTCACATGTGCAGGTGCATGCTCTCTCTCTCTCTCTCTCTCTCTCTCTCTCTCTCAAAATAAATAAATAAACATTAAAAAATAGATTAATTTTTCCTGTTCCTAGAACTTCATATAAATGGAACCACTCAGACCATACTCTTGTGTAAGGGTTTTTTTGTCATCTAGCATAGCATTTTTGAGATTCATCCATTTTGTTGCCAATATCAATTGTTTGTTCCATTTTATTGCTGAGTAGTATTCCACAGTATGGATATACCACAATTTTTTAGCTAGTATCAAGCTGCTAGCAACATGTTTGTGCGAGTCTTTTCAGACTTTTTTTTTTTTTTTGAGAGAGAGAGAGAGAGAGAGAGTACACACACATGGTCAAGTGAGGGAGCTTCAGAGGGAGAGAGAGAGAGAGAGAGAGAGAGAGAGAGAGAATTTTAAGCAGGCTCCATGCCCAGTTTGGAGCTGGATATGGGGTTCAGTCTCACAACTGGGAGGTCATGACATGAGCCGTAATCAAGAGTCCGACACTCAACCAACTGAGCCAGCCAGGCGCTCCATGTACATATGTTTTTATTTTGCTTGAACAAATTCCTACAAATGGAGGTAGATGTATATTTAGTTATAAGAAACTCCCAGACCATTTTCCAAAGTGCTGTGCTATTCCTGGGGAGCTCTTTAAAAACACTGCCTCCACCCTAACCCCCCGAAATTCTTAATTAATTAATTGGTCTGGAGTGGGACGCAGGCATGCGTATCTCTGACATGCTTCTCTGGTGGTTCAAATGTACAGCACAAGGTACAAGCCACTGAAGATTTAGCAGTTAATGCCAGATGATAGATACCTTTGGGTACCTATAATAAATGCAAAAAAAATCAATTTCTTATTTTTATTTTGAAAGGTGGCTTCCTGTTGCTGACCTCTTTTTTTTTCCTTTATTTAAAAAAAATTTTTTTTAATTTTTTTTTAACGTTTATTTATTTTTGAGACAGAGACAGAGCATGAACGGTGGAGGGTCAGAGAGAGAGGGAGACATAGAATCTGAAACAAGCTCCAGGCTCTGAGCAGTCAGCACAGAGCCCGACGCAGGGCTCGAACTCACAGACCGCAAGATCATGACCTGAGCTGGAGTCGGCCGCTTAACCGACTGAGCCACCCAGGCACCCCTAAAAAAAATGTTTTAATGTTTATTTATTTTTGACAGAGAGTGAGACAGAGCGTGAGCGGGGGAGGGCCAGAGAGAGGGAGACACAGAATCGGAAGCAAGCTCCAGGCTCCAAACCATCAGCACAGAGCCCGACACGGGGCTCAAACCACGAACCATGAACCATGAGATCATGACCTGAGCCGAAGTCGGACACCCAACTGACTGAGCCCCCCAGGCACCCCTCCCTTTATTTTTATTGCTATAAAGACGTGGGCATGATATAGGATGATCTGGACTTTGCAGTGCAGACTTCAGAGTAAAAATATCTGCTTTTTAACCCTAGCTTTGCCACTTTGTAACTGTAGAGCTTGAGCAAGTCAGTCATCAGTTTCCTCTTCTGCAAAATGGGGTTTATCGTATGTATTCCAAGGTAATCATAAAGGTGTCGGACTCAAAGAATTTTCTGAAATTCACTATAGACCAGAGTGGGAAGAGCGTTTTCCAACCCTCCAGATGAGTTAAGATTCCTTAACTCTGCCTTTCAGAACATAGGCAGGTTTGACAATTTTGTGGTTTTGTTTTTGTTTCGTTTTGGGGTTTGTTTGGTTTTGGTTTTGGTTTTTTGGGTTTTTATTTTTTGTTTTTTGTTGTTGTTGTTGTTTTTTGGTTCTGTAATAAATATGGCTCTGGATGGTAAGGCTGTGAATGTCAGACGTTGGAGAGCTGTCACTACTTTCCTGTAATGATCAGAATATAATCCTCTCTGTCTTACAAACATGTAAAAGCCACAAGTCAATGAAATAGGGGTTCTGAACTGGTTTTCTATCCTGATGGTAACTTAGGCTGATCCTTCTATGCACTGTCCCTGTGTAGCCAACAACACCTTCCCAAGACTGCTGGCTAGAGTTCGTATTCAGAGAACAGTGAGGAGCTATCCAGCAGCTGAGGTCAGTCTTTTCTTGCCTTCATGCTGGATTACTGAGCATTGGAGTCAACAACAACAAAACAAACTACTGAAATCTGATTCCTACCATCTGAAGCCTGGGCCATTCTCTCAGAGGAGACAGGCCTGGACACTCTGTCTTCTGAATCCACTTTTCATTGTTCCAATCCAGATCTGAGTGAGCTAGCACCTGGACCTTACAGAAAGTCGGTATGCGTGGCTCCAGGCAGTGTTTTATATCAAATGCTCAGTGCTTGCTGGGAAAACAAGAACGACAGAAATATCTCTTTAAGGGGTCTTATGAGTGGTGTGGCTTCTCTCACTGTTCAACCATTTGAATGAGGATTTGCTGGTTGGCATCAGGAAGAATGCAGTGGTAAACAATGGATTTTCTCATATAAGATAGGCCAGCATGGGCATAGATAAGACTCTTAAATCAGGCTAGAAGTGCCACATTTTAGCTCCTTTTTGAACAAGAAGGCTGTGGAGGATTCTCCTTCATGTCCTCCCCAGACAACTACTAAGAATGCGGTGTTCCTTGCCTTCCCGGGAAGGTAGGGTTTGCAGAGGTTGCTCTGGGCTGCACTTATCAGTACAGAAATCCAGGGTGAGGGATGGTGGCTAATGAGCCTCTTTTCAACTTTTCGGCCTCCCTACGTGTCTATCTGTGGAACCTGCATGCTTTTGTTAGGGGGTACAAGGCAGAGGCAACGAGGGAAAGAGATCAGATGGCCGGCTATCCGAGGCATGTGCCTGTCTTCAATAGCCCCCTTTTGGGTTGGTTTTATTCTGTAATGCGTCCCCTGAGAAGACAGACTAAGCAGCCTGGGTTACCCTGCAATTTCTCCAAACTATTTGCATGAAATACTGCAGGCAAAAAGCCCAGCCCCTGATTGGCTGTTGCTAGGTAACAACATAATCATCAGGAAATTAGGCTGTCCTTTTTTTTTTCCCCCAACCCAGAGTATGTGTGTGATTGCAGCGTTGTGCAGGAAGAGAGAGGGAGTGAAACAAAGAGAGATAAATGGGATGGTCTTGAAGGCGGGGACACCACAGCCACAAACCTGCATCCCACGGTAGGACAATCTGCTTTGGGTTGGGCTCTTTACTCAGTCAAGCCAATATTGGTACCTTTTCTTTTTTTATAAGAATGACAAAGGTAGCAGGTTCTGCAGACAGCAGGAACAGAAGCTATGGAAGCAACTTTGACATTTGAAGTGATTTTTAGAAGCAGGATGTAGTGCTTAATATATGAGAAGGACTCCAAGTGAGGATGAATAAATGAATGTGTCTACAGAACGTGTGTAGGCAGATAAGAATCCATTAGCATGGCTATAGAGTGCCTGCGAGGAACAGAGCGTGAGAATGCGCATGTGAATGAGGCGTGTGACAGAAAAAACAAGCATGCTTTACAATGTGGAAGGAAGGCCCCTAAACTGAAGTTCAGAATTGTGTCTGCTAAAACTCTACCAGTGTTTACGCATGTGGTCCTTCTGTTATTCAGCCGGGCAGTCCTCAGCCTACCTCTCCGCCTGGTTAAACTTGGCAAGTGGATGAAGAGTAATATAAAGAGAGCAAATCTGTGTGTGTGTGTGTGTGTGTGTGCGCACGTGTGTACACACAGGTGTGTGTGCATGTGCATTTGTGTGTGTGCACGTGCACTGAAGCACCTAGTTCATTTTCAAGGTTGTATCCTAGCATAACAGCATGTGGCCCCCTGACAAGTATACAGCTACACCTGGACACTTCCCCTGGGTAATAAATATATGTGGAGACCATGAGGGCTTTCCTTTCCCTCCCTGCTAACCCCAGATGGCTTTCCCACCCCTAACCTCCCTTATCTTGTCCTCCTTTTGAGTTCCCTAGCAATGACCCTGCCCTTACACTAGACCCCAGTTGCCATACTGCGTACTTCGTTGGCTTGCTACAACCCGGGCAAACTAATTGCCTTTTGCCATTCATTGTCTCCCAGATTAATGACTCCTCCTGTGTCTGGTTGCCCATAGCCTCCTCTGAGATTCCTCTGCGTACTCTCTGACCTGTCTTTCCCTTCTATCCCTTCCTCAGCCCAGCTTCTCTGGGCTCCACATCTGACTTTTTAGAAGTCACTGAATCTAAATGCTAAAACAGAAGCACTGTCTTTTTTTTTTTTTTTTTTGGCCTGATCAAAGGAGGTAGTCCCCGGAATAATGCAGACAGGACCATTTTGTAGCAGTGGTAAAAATACACAAAGTTATCAGGAGCAAGACAGAATGTATGCCGATAACTAAGATTCACAAGGGAATATACTCCCAACCTCACGGGCCCCACAATGACTTGCTGCCTCCAGTGGGCGAGCCTAATGAGACTCCAGGCTCCTGCTCTGGCAGAAAAAAGCTCTTAACCCAATTTACAGCGGCTTGAAGCTCCTCTCTGAGTACATGCACTAGATGGAATGAGGCCGGTGCTCTGCAGAGCAGCCACGCCCCGTATGCAGATATAACAGATATTCTTCAAGACGGTTGTTTTCAGAGTGTGGTCCCTGGACCAGCAGCCCCCGAAACCTCGGGTGGGGCCCAGCAATCTGTTTTCCAAACCCTCCAGGTGATTCTCACGTATGCCAAAGTTTGAGAATCACTATGGACCTGAAAACTTGCACTTTTCATAAGTTCCCAGGTGATACTGACCATTCTTTGAAAACCTCTGCTATAAAAATAGAAACCGGGGTAATGTATAATTGTCCTTCCTTCCACCTCACTAGTCCCCTCCCTATTGTCACAGTCTCAATCAAACCCATCCTTAAAACTTATCCCAAATGAAACTTCTAACTGATTCCACCAAAGGTGATCACCTTACACCTTATTACATGTTTTGGGATTGGCAAACTAGGGCCCACAGGCTAAATCCAACCCACAACCTGTTTATGTAAGGTCTCAGAGATAAGAATGGCTTTTACATTTTTAAATGGTGGGGGGTGGGGGTGGGTAGGGTGATGGTTGAGGATCAAATAAGAATATGCAACAGAGCCTATATGTGATCTGCAGAGCCTGAACTATTTACTATCTGGCCTTGTACAGAAAAAGTTTGCCTACTCCAGTTATATTATTTATTTATGTGATTTTCTTATTTCTCCTCTGAAACTGTTAACTCTTTAAGAAGAGTCAATATCTGAATCCTCTTTGTATTCCATTCAGTACCAAGCACATAATGGTTGTTCAAAAAACATGGGAAGAACGGATAGATGGACTGTGGTTGGGTGAGCTATTTGGGTGGTTAATTAGCGCTCTGGAAATCCAAAAGAGATCAACTTTCCTGCTTAGCCACTCTGTGGCTTCCCCATCCATAAAGTAAGAACAATGGTTTCCACCATCTTGAGTAGATGAGGAGAATCCAGAAGTTCATACTAATGGAATTTATTCCTTTCATTAGTAACCAGAATGATGAAAACCATTTAGAAGCCATCCTGCAGCTTGACAAACAACGTTCACATTTAGAACATTCATAAATAACATTCGTAAATGGAAGAGTTTAAAAATAAGTAAAAAGCTTAAAGTTGCGGTTGTATTTCTGGCATCCAGTAAAAGATTTTCATGGAATCATGTGCCGGCAGTGTTAAAAGAGATCGGGGAGGCAAGGCTTCGCGCATCACACCTGCCGTGTGTTTGCTCCGCCTCTGCCTGCGCGGCTCCACCCACTGGAAACTCGCTTCACAAAGCCGCCCACACGGTGCCTTCTCACAACTCCGGTTGTTAGCACGTGCTTTTCTCTGTTGAGTTGAAATCTCCCTCCTGACAACGTCCCCTCTGTAGTCCTACTCCTGTCTGTTCTAGCTATCAGAATTAGCTACCTACGTTTCATAAATCTGCGAAGAGAAGTAGTGTAGTTATATTTGGCTGGAAAGAGTGGAAGATCAAGGGGGATCTACCACATTTAGGTCATTTTCCCCTACAAACAGGGACAAAACAGGTTGGAAATAGAAGAAGCTGAAAGCCAACAGGTATGCTAAGGGAGGAAAAGCAAATGTATGGGTAGAAAATGGAAGCGAGCATAACATTCCAAATACAACAGGAAGCAAAAGGCTGGTGGTCACAGGAGATCATAGTCTGACCACAGACGTGCAGTATGTTTCTGCTGGAGAGGAATGTTAATAGCAATTAGAGGCCATTATTTGGGACAAATGAGGGAAAGAAGGCCCCAGAGCTGGGCCCTGGGGACTCCGGGATTGCTTTGTGATTCCAAAGCTCTGAAACAGCTGCCAGGACAAGTTGCTAGGGCAGAAGCAGAGCAAGAGAAAGCCTCTTAGGAATGGCTGAGGCTTCTAAATGGTGGGCTGGGCCACAGTAGTGAGGGCCCAGGGAGGGGACTGTCCCAGGGAGGACGAGGACAGGAGGAGGAGCGGAGAAAGGAAGCTTAAATCTCCAATTGTATGCCTGTGGATAATATAATGTAGTCAATATTAACCCCAACACCTTACGAACTGATAAATCAATCATTGCATGAAACATAGCTCTAAGAAGAATGTTTATTGATCACTTACTTTCTGGATTTCTAAAGCACTTTTACTGCACAGAACTTGGTGTCTTGTGGGGAATTTATTAATCTGGCGATAACAGTCACTAACTAGCTTCCAGTCTCTTGCTTCCCCCTCCCTTCCCAGCCCACATCTGTACATGAGCGCACGTACATGAACGCCCCTCTCCCACATGCACGTACACACTGTGTTTAAGTCTACCCTGCTTATCACTTACTTCCCCTGTAGGTGGGCTGTTTTTCTTGTTTTTCTTTTCTTAAGAAGAAAATTCCTAAGATTTGAAAACAGGGCTTTACGGACCCTGGGGAAAAGCTGATGATCAAGCCTGGACTAAAAGTATGTGCAGTAATTGCAAAGAATTAAAAACCCCAAATTTTTAGTCTTCCTGCTCCACTTTTTCACGGCATTCACCTTTTACTGGGACCCACTTAATAGCTTTATGGTCTCAGGTGAGTTATCGCTCAGAGCCTGCTTCCTCGTCGGGACCCACCACTCTAAAACAAGGTGCAAGGACCAGGCAAAGACAGGCTGATAATTATTAAATGCCTATTCCATGCTGCACACTGTGCTGGCTGCTTCGCTTGCAATTTCTTATTTACTTTCCCCACTACTTGCAGATGAGGAAACGGAGGCCCAGGGAGGCGAAGTAACCTAAGAATTCCCAACAAGGGCAGAGTCAGGAATCAGAACAGTGTTCTCTGAATACAAAGCTCCTCCTCTTTCTTCTGAATCTTGCTGCCTCCCTGGCACCCCTCCTGGCTCCTGGTGGGCAATCAGGAAAGGGAGGTGTCCTTCGTCCCTTCTCTCCAAAGGACCTTGTGGCGGTTATTTTTATTTGGTCTCACTTTTCAATTAAATAGTTAAAGACGATTTTGTAAACACTGCTAACAGGACCAGCTGTACATGAAGGTAGGATAACCCGAGAATACTTCTGAATGGGAAAGGCCTACAAATATTAGACACGCCCCAGTGACTACTCCACACGCGATTTCCGGGCTACAAGGCAGACTCCCAGAGAGTCAGAGTTGACAGGTTTGCCATGGAGTGACCTCCCGGCTTGCGACGGTGCTTGCAAGATGGTCTGTCAGACAGAAGGAAATAGGAGCCAAGGCACTTCATAAGAACCCACTGGCCCAGACTGGCCTAGACTGGAGTCAACACAAGTAATTCTGCCTCTTGGGCGGGGACTTGCAGCCCTGGCTTCAGATCCTACACCTGCCATTTGCCAATGCCGCGGCCTCAGATAAGCTGCTGGACCTCTCTGAACCTCGATTTTCTTGTGGGAAAAATGAGGAAATAATCCCTGTGTTATAGGGTCGCTGTGAGGAATACATGAGACAAAGCCCTGTCCCTGAGCAATAAATGGCAAGAATTCTCATTTCCCAGGACCAGTCCTAAGACCACTGGCTCCTAATGGGTAAAAGATCACTTACGTACAGAACAAAAGCCTTCGTAACAGACTAACAGGCAGTCTATCTCTTCATAATCTATCAAAGTCCATAAAGCCCCATTCCGGAAACCCCTCTAGGGGCTATAAAGAGAAACTCTAAGGAGGGAGGCTACACTCTTGGAATACATTCTGGGGGGAACATGCCCAGGTGAGAGCAGGAAACCAGGACACCCAGTATAGTCTCCACTTTTCCAAGGCACTCTCAACTAGTGTTCCTAGAAGTAAGCAAACCCCTACCCCCAAATGCCACACAACACTGGGTTAAGTGATACCAACCTGGCCCCAATAGATCTGAGCCATGTCCCAGTTTGGAGGAGCAGAAAAAGAAGAAAAAGAGGAAAGAAGGCTAGTGAGGGACTTACAAACAAATCTCCATGACCTTGAACAATTATTTTGAAAGCCTGGCCGTTGTCCATGATCCTGTGCTGACTTAGTTATGCTTGTTAGGAAGCAGCAGAGGCACAAAGACCAGCCTACGTGCCTAACTAAAGACTGGCCTAACATCAGGCCAGTTCAAGGCTGAGGTGGAACTTAGAAAATGTCAAGTCCTGGAAAGTAAAGGAGTGTGTGTGTGTGTGTGTGTGTGTGTGTGGGCCTGCTTTGTAGAGAGACTTAGTATGGAGAGATTTTGTTTTCACTGAGGTATAATTAAGACAGAACATTGGGGGTGCCTGGGTAGCTCAGTTGGTTAAGCGTCTGACTTTGGCTCAGGTCATGATCTCGCAGTTCGTGGGTTCAAGCCCGCATCAGGCTCTGTGCTGGTGGCTTGGAGCCTGGAGCCTGGAGCCTGCTTTGGATTCTGTGTCTCCCGCTCTCTCTGTCCCTCCCCTGCTCACACTGTCTCTCTCTCTCTCTCTCTCTCTCTCTCTCTCTCTCTCTCTCTCTCAAAAATAAAGAATAAAAAAAAATTTTTTTAAAGATAGAACATTGTATTAGTTTCAGGTATATAACATAGTGATGTGATATTTGTATATATTGCGAGATGATCACCATAAGTCTCCTTAATATCCATCAGCATACATAATTACAGAATTTTTTCTCCTGTCATGAGGAATTTTAAGATCTATTCTCTTAGCAACTTTCAAATATACAGCATAGTATTTGTAAACTACAGTCACTGTGCTGTACAGAGCCTCCCCAGGACTTCTTCATTTTGTAACTGGAAGTTTATAACTTTGGAGGGATTTTTATAGAGGTCTTTTTTATGGCCTTGGCTTCTGAGATTTCTATGTACAAATCCCAGGAATGCATAGCTGTACTAAGGAAAAACAGGGAAGAATTGCCTGAAGGAAGAATTTACTATGTCACCAGATACCAAAAAAATAAAAAATATTTTTCAAACTGTGAGATTACTGATGGAAATAAAAGTATCTTTCCTCTGGAAATAGTCTTCTTCAATTCTACCCCAACTTATGCTCTTTCCAGCCTGTGCCACAAACCACGTGGCTTAAAATAATAGAAATGTATTGAGATTGTTCTGGTATCAGAGGGTCTGCAGGGCCATGCTCTCTCCAAAAGCCTTCCTTGCCCCTGCCTAGCTTCTAGTGGCCCCATGGGTTCCTTGGCTTGGGAAAGCCTAACTCCAATCTCTGCCCCCACCTTCACATGGCTGTTTTCTCCTGCATATGTCTGTGTCTTCATATGACATTCTTTTCTAAGGACACCAGTCATATCGGATTAGGGGCCCACCCTATTCCTATATGACCTCATCATAACCACTTACATCTGCAATGACCCCATTTGCAAATGAGCTCACATTCTGACATACTGGAGGCTGGAACCCTCACTAAGCTTTTTGAGGAGGCACAGTTTAGCCAGTAACAGGCAGCATTTGAGGTGGGGGGAAAGGACGTGGACATCATGTGTGATGGCTAGCTAGGAAGTTAAAGCAATGGAGGCCTTAAGGCTAGGCACCACCTGAACAGAATCATTGGATCCAACTTTGTGTATGTATTTGTCTTTTGAGCAACCAGTAGAATAGCATTTCTATTTAAGCCCTGGAATCAAAGTTCTTACTGAAGAACCCTTAACAGTGTCAATAATAATGAAAATGTCGATGGTGATGATGATGATGGCAGCTACCATTTATTGTTTGTTAAGTACAAGGCATGGTTCCAACTGTTTACATGGATTAACTCACCCAATACAGCAACCTGCAAGATGGCATTATTGTTCCAGTTTATAATTGAGCCTGAAGCCTGAGGTCCTGTAATTTGCTCAATCACACAACTAGGAAGCTGAAGTTCTTGGGCATCACAGTATAGAGGCTGACTTTCTTTCCATCTTATGTTCATAAGGAGCCTTCTAGAAAAGCTACCCTTAAAAAAAAAGAGAGACATGGGGCGCCTGGGTGGCTCATGGTTGGTTCATGGTTGGTAAGGTGACCGACTTCAGCTCAGGTCATGATCTCACTGTCCGTGAGTTCGAGCCCAGGCTGGAAAGAGCCTGCATTGGGCTCTGTGCTGACAGCTTGGAGCCTGGAGCCTGCTTCAGATTCTGTGTCTCCCTCACTTTCTGTCCCCCCACGCCCCACTCATGCTTGTGCTCTCTCTCTCTCTCTCTCTCTCTGTCTCTCTCAAAAATGAATAAACATTAGAAACAATTTTTTCTAAAAAGAGACAAAAATTTAGACAGGTAAAATGGACCATGGTTCTTTTAAAGAGGGATTTTTAAGTGTAACTATGATCTGTGACCAATGATGAGAAATAACTTATGGGATCCTCACAATTTGAGGTAAAAGGAATTGTTCTCCAAATCCCAAATTGGCTTCGCAACCTTGCCGGTTGACACATGCTTACTGTTTGCTAAATATTGCCCTCAGTGCTGTACGGACACTCGATTTAATCCATATAACCGCCCCATAGGGATATATGATCTCATTTTACTGGTAAGGAAATTCAGGCCCAAAAGATGACACAATTTGCTCCAGAATACACAGCTAGTGTGTGGCCTGGTTGGAACTTGAACCCACGTCTTCCTAACAAAAAAAGGTCCTATGCTGTTAACCAATATGCTATAGGTACCTTGTCAGCCATGTGGCTGATGTGTAAATATGACCTTGCCACCGAACGGGCATCCTGTAAACTACAGCCTGTGGACTAAACCCAGCCCACCACCGTATTTGGTAACTAGTGTTTTATTGGCACACGGCCACATACCACTTATGACTTGTCTGCGGCTGCTTTTGCGGGAGCAGAACCGAGTAGTCGTGGCGGAGACCGTATGCCTGCAAAGCCTAAAATACTTGCTATCTGGTCCTTTTCAGAAAGGACCAATCCCTGCCATAGGAGATGCAGGCATGAAGATGCCCCGTCTTAGAACAATGGGACTAAAGCTGCCTGGGTCTAGACACACTCATGCTTATGCCTCAGTCCCATCTGCACCTGCATAACATGGCTTACCCATACGTTCCTTCCAAGAGAAATCAAATCCTTCTTTTTCCTCTTCACATGCTTCAACCAAGGAGCATCACCTTGTTACAGAAACTCTTTTTTTTTTTAATGTTTATTTATTTCAAGAGAGAGAGAGAGAGCGCGCGCACGTGTGGGGTAGGGGCAGAGAAGTGGGGGACAGAGGATCTGAAGCAGGCTCTGCGCTGACAGCAGAGAGCCTGATGGAGGGCTCGAACTCACGACCCACGAGATCCTGACGCGAGCCGAAGTCAGAAGCTTAACCAACTAAACCACCCAGGCACCCCCAGAAACTCCTGATACAGTCTGGTTTCTATAAGTTATGAAGAAAACAATGAGGTTTCAAAAAAAGTCTATTTAAATTTATGTGGCTCTGTTTCACAATGAAATCATTCTATTTTGATTGCTTGGGCTATGTGATCCATTTTAATTTCTCATCCTTCATTTCTGTCTTTGTTAGCAGCCATTTATTTACTTTGGTTTCTAGAGACACTGAAGGAGGCCACATGCGGAGGATTGGGGAGAGAGAGGGAACTTTTTGAGGAGATTTGAGCTGAATCCATTTGGACTGCTTCCAATGTATCAGTAGCCTCAGACAGCTGCCAGAGGCATAATGAGACTGGTGTAAATCAGGATACTTATGTTAATGCAGCAGCTCAGAGGTATAAGGCGGTCTCCCCCAGGTCCCCTAAGTCTAGAGAGCCTGAACACTTTGCTATTATTGACTTAGACCTCGGTCAGAGAAGCAACTATAGAGAGGCAGAGCCAGAGCAAAGGAACACCATCACCCACTCAGCCGGCCTTTCAGACTCTGTACACAAGCCACTATAGGAATAATAATACCAGCAGCCTTTGTGGGGCAGACTAGACCTCTCATTTCCTGTCAGTCTCCGATTCCATTAGGAAAAGCTCCTACCCCACTTTACCCCAAGGGCTTTAGGGTCAGGATTTGGAGAGCTCTGTTTTTAGTATCTTTCTCCTCCACTTCCCTCGAAACTCTGCCACAGCTGTAATCCGCAGCAAATGGATTTCCCTGACCCTGGGGACAAAGGCCTAGTGTTCCCTAGACTTGGTGGCTCCTGGCAGGGCAGAACCATCAGTATTTCTCCAGCTGCTGGTCTCAGGCCCTGTGGGCGGCGGAGACCTGTAATAAGATCACTATCCAAGCCTAGTCCGTTTGGCATGTCATTCAAAGCGGCCCCTTGCGGTCGGGAGAGGAGAACTGACTAAAGTAGGAATCACAGCCTTCAGAGCTTGGGCTCACCTAAAACCACACAGTGAGCTGGAACCCAAAGCAAAACAGTCTTCCGGTTCTGGATATTGGTCATCAATCAGACTTGGCTGTGGTTCACAGTGGGTGTCCATAAGGATGGTGGCCTTGGGGAAGAAATAAGGAACTAGTTAGAAGGAGGAGAAGGGAGGAAATCAGAGTAGGAATTAAACGGAAATTGAATAGGGGTGTAGAAGGTGCTGAAAGCTTAGATGCTATGAAAGTTTAAAGGTTCAGATTTTCTAATATGAGGCCTCAGGGTTGGGGGCATATAATGAGAGTCCACAGATCCCTTATTGCGACTCCAGATGCCTCGTTTGCATCCCACAGACCAGAGCTTTGAGGCAGAGAGAAGTCAGGAGTGGGTAAACACTGAAAGCTTGGGTTCAAAAAGAGGAACTCTATTAGAAAAAGTGGGAATGCTAACATATCGGTCCACGCTTTCTAATTCCACTGTTTCTCTCCGACACGAGTTCCCTTCTACCAGGAGACCATTGAGAAAGTGACATATGGCAAGACCCTAGCTTCTGATTTCTCCTCAGGGTCAAACTCCAACCCTCTGATTGAGTAAATCCCCACCACCACGAGTCTAGTAGGTTTCTGGGTGTTCCTTCCTTGTCCATGCTACTGGAGGAGAGTCAAAGGAGCCATAACTCCTTGAGTGAGCCACTTCCCTGAAAACTGGGCTTCAGTTTTTACATAGCAAAAACAAGGGAGATTATGGTCGTGTCTGATTTCTTAAACTGGTTGGTGGGTACATGTGCATATTATCTTTTATGTATGTATTAGAGAGGGACGGATTATTTTGTAAATATAAAACATGTAATAGACATAAATAATCAAGAGTTTAAATTCAGTGATCTCAGTTCCTTTCTACTTCTGAAAGTCTAGTATGCTCTGAGAGGGGCTTTGCCCAATGCCACTGAATAATGGCCCAAGGTGAGACTATAGGCAGAGTCTCAGAGGTGTAATGGGAAGAGCTCAGGCCCAGTTTTGAATCCTAGTTCAGTGATGACCTTAGATAAGTTACTTAGATACGTTCCTCACTGACAAAATTGGGAGAATAAAACCTACACCATAAGGGAGGTCATGAGTATATGTAAAGTATCGCTTGGGGCGCCTGGGTAGCTCAGTCAGTTAAGCATCCGATTCTTGATCTCGGCTCAGGTCATGATGTCACAGTTCATGAGATCGAGCCCAACATCGGGCTCCACGCTGTCAGTGCAAAGCCTGCTTGGGATTCTCTCTCCCTCTCTCTCTGTCCCTCCCCCTCTCATGCCCTTGTTCTCTCTCTCTCTCTCTCTCTCTCTCTCTCTCTCTCTCAGAAAATAAAAAATAAACTTAAAAGATATAAAGCATTTCTTATATTGCTGACATGTAGTAGGTGCTCAATAAATAACCATAGTAGTATGGACACTCTTGGTGGCAGGTGCAGAAATTAAATCACCAGTGGTGTATGTTTTAAACTAGTTTGGGAGAATTCTTTGAATGCAGTAGAAATTAAGCTGAGCTTTCAAATGAGAAGTAGGGCCAAGTGTGGTGCCTTTCAAAGAGTTCTATTTAACATTTATTGAATGAAACATCAGGTCTATATGGGAAAATATGATATGACCCCTGTTCTCCAGGAGTTCAGAGTTCAGTGGGGAAGACAGACACAAAAGCAAATCACTTTCTTGCAATACTACATTATGAGTGCTAGGAAAGAGGTAAGCACACAAAGTGTTGTGGGGAAGCCATCCAACTGGATGGCTTAATGGAAGATGTCAGGACCTAGATCGAAGGAAGCAAGAGAAGTGTTGCTTTGAGGTTGCATTGAGTGAGCGTTTCACAGGGGAGACTCAAGTTGTTTTGAAGATCAAGTTGGTTAATTGCAAAATGGAAGAGAGGCATTTCGGGGGAAGGGAATAGCATGAGTAAAACTACATTAGTAAACAGGGAACAAGGCATCCAAACCTTCAAGTTGTTTGGCATATGCTGGGTGAGAGTGTAGTGTGGAAAAAGGGTGGGAAATGAGGCCAGGGAGGCAGGCAGGGTCAATTCGTGGAGGGTTGATCTGCCATACTCAGAAGCTTGCTGGGGAAGTCGTGTGGGCCCAAGAACAGAAGTGACTCAACAAATGGTGCAGGGACAACAGGAATGTCCACATGCAAAAGAATGAAGTTGGGAAAACCAGTTTGGTGGTTCCTCAAAAAGCTACACATAGAATTGCCATATGGTCCAGCAATTCCATTCCTACATAATTCCCAAAAGCATTGAAAGCAGGGATTCAAACATCAATGTTCATAGCAGTGTTGTTCACAGTAGCCAAAATGTGGAAACCACCCAAGTGTCCATGAACAGATGAATGGATAAAATGTGTTTACATATAACGGAATTCAGCCAGAAAAGGACACACACTACAACAGGGATGAACCTTGAAAACGTTGTGCTACATGAAATAAGCCAGACGCAAAAGGACAAACGTATGATTCCACTTACATGAGATATCTAGACTAGACCAATTCATAGACACAGAAAGTAGATTAGAGGTTACCAGGAGCTGGACAGGGGGAAGAGGAGAATGAGGAGTTCCTGCTAAAATACTGACAGAGTTTCTGTTTGGGGTGGTAAGAAGTTCTGGCGGTAGATGGTGCCAATGACTTCCCAACATAGTGAATGGCAAATTTGATGTCATGTGTTTTTTACCACGGCTTAAAAAATGAAAACGAAATAATGTTGTGCCCTTACCTCATGCTATATACAAAAGTTAACTCAAAATGGATCGAAGGCCTACATTAAGAACTACAACTATAAAACCCTTTGAAGAAAATTTAGGCGTCAATCTCCATAACTTTGGATTAGGCCGTGGTTTCTTAGATATGGCAGCCACCAAGAAATAAATGAATGAATGAATGAATGAATGAATGAATGAATATATAAATAAATAAATGGGACTTCATCAAAATTAAAGAACAGAAGAAATCCTGAGCACGTTGTATTTGGTGAAAGAGATCAGAGCCCCCAGACAAGAGCAGTAGACTCGCATCATGGAATACAGGCATAGCTCTTTTCTTCTTCACAGGCACCGTGTTTTTTTTTTTTTTACAAATCGAAGGTTTGTGGAAACCCTGTGTCAAGGAGGTGTATTGGCTCCATTTTTCCAACAGCATTTGCTCACCTTGTGTCTCTCTGTCACATTTCGATAATTCTTGCGGTATTCCGAATGTTTTCATTATTATATTTGAACGACTGCAACCTCACGATAAAACTTTAACAGATGAAGAATTGATTCTTGTGGATGAGCAAAGAACACTGTTTCTTGAAATGGAATCTCCTCCTGGTAAAGATGCCGTGAAGATTGTTGAAATGACAACAAAGGCTTGAGAATAGTACATAAACGGAGTTGATAAAGCAGCAGCAGGGTTTAAGAGTCCTGAACTCCAATTTTGAAAGCAGTTCTACTGTGGGTAAAATGCCATCAAACAGCATCGCATGCTACAGAGAAATGGTTTGTGAAAGGAAGAGCCAATCGATGCAGCAAATTTCATCGTAGTCTTATCTTAAGAAATTGCCCCAGCCACTCCAGCCTTCACTAACCACCATCCTGACCAGGCAGCGGCCATAGACATCGAGGCGGGACCTGCCATCAGCAAAAAAGATTACAGCTCATTGAAAGCTCAGATGATGATTAGCATTTTTTAGCAATAAAGTATTGAAAACTAAAAAGGGGTTTTTTTTAAGTTTTATTTTTTTATTAAAAAAATTTTTTTTAATGTTTATGTTTGAGAGAGAGAGAGACAGTGTGAGCAGGGAGGGGCAGAGAGAGAGGGAGACAGAATCTGAAGCAGGCTCCAGGCTCTGAGCTGTCAACGCAGAGCCTGACTCAGGGCTCGAACTCATGAACCATGAAATCATGACCTGAGCCAAAGTCGGATGCTTAACTGACTGAGCCACCCAGGCGCCCCACATTAAAAAAAAATTTTTTTATGTTTATTTTTGAGAGCGAGAGAAGCCAGGAAGGGGCAGAGGGAGAAGAAGACAGAGGATCCGAAGCAGGCTCAGCATTGACAGCAGAGAGCCCGATGCAGGCCTGAATCCACAAACTTTGAGATCATGACTCGAGCTGAAGTTGGACGCTTCACTGACTAAGCCGCCCAGACACCCCTCAGTTTTTTTTAAGTTTATTTATTTATTTTGAGACACAGAAAGAGCACACATGAGCGAGTGTGAGCAGGGGAGGGACAGAGAGAGAGGGAGAGAGAGATCCCAATCAGGCTCCGTGCTGACATAAACCATGAGATCATGACCTGAGCCGAAATCGAAAGTCAGACTTTTAACTGACTGAGCCACCCAGGCGCCCAGCAATAAAGTATTTTTTAAGTAAGGTATATACATTATGTTCTTAGACGTACTGCTATTGCATACTTAATAGACACCTGTAGGGCATAAATATAACTTTTATGTGCACTGGGAAAACAAAAAAGTTCATCCCACTCCCTTTATTGTGCTATTCTTTGCATTGTGGTAGCCTGGAACCAAACCCACCATGTCTCTGAGGCATGCCTGTATAAGGTTAGAAAGTGAAATGGGGCCGAGAGATTAACTCACACACATACACCACCACCACCCCACCAGGGTGCCCAATTTTGCAGGTTAGGAAACTAAGAGAGAAAGACTGCCTTGCCCAACACCATACAGTGGCAACAGTGGGCAGGTTCCCAAAGCTGGCAGTAACCAACTTCTAATTCCATGCTCTGTCTCCTTTAGTACATTGCCTCTCCTAGAAGAACCGAGCCACTGGAGAAAGTCCAGAGGGATGGGCTGGGCACTGTCCATCTCACAGTCATGACTGTTTATCCAGCAGCAGCGTAGGTCTGGGCTTCATAAAGCCTGAAGTAAACCCTCCTCCGCTGTCCATCTATCCCACTGCACACATACCTTGCGCCTCACTCTTCTGAACACTAGCAAATATTGTCCCCATCACTCATTTGGAACTCGGCATACGGTAGCTAATAATATTTTTATCTTTGAATATGTATCTCCTGCCATATCTCTACCTAGCAGAGCTGCTTAGTCCAGAGTTAGTGGACAGGCTTCAAAAGATTCGTTAAGCTCTGCAATTGTAAGCACATTTTTGTGTTTGTGCATTTTTTTGTTTCTGGGGCAAAAGGCCTTAGGGTTCACCATTTCTGATATGCCTACAAAAGTGAAAACCTTAAAGTGAGGATCCACATCTTCTACCTCTTTTCTATCCCCGGTCCTTAGCAAGAGCACCCTGAATGTGGTAGATGTTCAGTAAATGTTCAGATTTGGGGGGAATTAGGAATTTGTTGATCACAGAAGGTTCTAGAAGTGACTGAGTAGAAGGGGGGATAGGGCAGTTTTATGCTGTGAAAGCGAGAAAGTGTGGGTTCTGGCAGCTCAACTGTCACTTCTCCTTTTAAGTGTTCCCTCATCTCCTAGGCAGTCTGTCTTTCCCTCCTCTGCTTTGCGTGAGTGAGTGAGAGAGAGCCAAAGAGGGAGCATACACTTGAAAGATAGCAGTAGCTATCAAAAGCCTGAGCTAGAACAGGGAGTGCCAGCCAGAGAGATGGAGGGAGAGGGCGGGTACACGCACTATCTAGAGCACGCCTTGAATGAAGGCAAGAGAATTTGCTGGATCAGGACGGGGTGGGGTGGGGGAGGGGAGGCTGTAGATCCTCAGACAGGAAGACCATGAGAAAGAAGAGAGAGAACTAGAGCACTGGAGGCAAGACAGGCAGCGGCAGAGTGAGGGCAGTCATGGGCAGGACAGGTGAGTGGGGTCAGGACACTGTTGGGAGAGAGCAGAGGTCAGGAACAGGGAGAGAGAGCTCATTACAGTAAAGCAGAGCAAACACTCAGGATGGATGGGACCTGGGTAAGTGAGAGAGGAGGGGGAGGGGGAGACGCATGCACACGTTCCAGATTGTCAGAGAGAAAGAGTCAAGAGCCAAAGCACAATCCAGGTGAGTGTGATCCTCCCCAGGGAGGAGGATGGGGCCAGCACCAGGAAGCACAGATATGACAGAGGATAGGGACAGGGGAGCAGGAACAAGAATGGGAAAACCGAAAAGCCAGGGGTTGGGGACAAAAATTA
The DNA here is from genome assembly GCF_023721935.1 of Panthera uncia. NCBI lineage: Eukaryota > Metazoa > Chordata > Mammalia > Carnivora > Felidae > Panthera > Panthera uncia. Next base: position 79,823,948 of record NW_026057585.1, read on the forward strand.
ATGAGACAGAAAAGGCCAGGTGGAGGCGATGGGGGCAGAAGCCAAGAATGCAAGAATGAAGAGAGAAGGGAAAGGCTTGTTTAGCAGCAGAAGGAAGGAGACAGGCAGGCAAGAGAGTTCAGGAAGCGCGTTGTGTCTGTGTCCCCATGTTGCTAAGTCTCCCTCCCCAGCATGGGGAGCAGTTGCTGTCCTCGCCTGTGCAGTGTTTCCATACAGGAGGGTCTTTAGAATTTTGTCCTGTTTTATTTCTCAACAAGGATCGAGTACACTCTGTGCACGAGATCTGCCCTAGCTGCTGCAAAAGGAAGACAAAATAGAGCTGAGGCTTGATCATTTGGGATGTGTAGATTACCCTATCCTTAATTTGCTGTGGCTGCTGCCATCTTCTCAGTTTATGTTTTATGGTTATGAGTTCTTCCACCGAGACCTCCTAGAGCGGAATGCAAGTAGGAACTGAAACCCAATTCTGGTCAACGCTTTGGGAAAGGGAGGTGAGGCATCTAACTAAAAGAAGACTTTGGGATTCTATGGGATCTTCCATGTTTGAACAGAACTCTGATTTGTGGGTGGTGATCCTTGAAATTTCAAGTGAGCCTCATCTCTACAACTAGTTTGTCAGTTTCCGCAAGATCAGAATTATGCCTTCTACTCCTTTCTATGCAGCCTACCTGTCCCTCCTTAGAACATAAGATGGGGGGGGGGGTAGCTGAGCAGAGCACTGGAAATACTTGTTGACTCTGTGGTTTCAGTGATTCCCGCATTGTTGTTTTCATTATAAGAATCCTTGACAAGTGATGGCCATAATGAGGCCCAGAACTGAGTGTAGCTCTGGACAAAGGGAACTCATGGACAAGGGCCCTGCCCTGTGGCACTAAATACAGACATGCAGGGGCACCGGGGTGGCTTAGTCAGTTAAGCATCCAACTCTCGGTTTCGGCTCAGGTCATGATCTCACAGTTTTGTGAGTTTGAGCCCCGTGTCGGGCTCTGTACTGACAATGTGGAGCCTGCTTGGGATTATCTTTCTCCCTCTCTCTCTGCTCCTACCCCATTCACGCTGTCTCTGTTTCTCTAATAAATAAATAAACTTAAAAAAAGAAAAGAAAAGAAAAGAAGAGAAAAGAAAAGAAAAGAAAAGACATACAAACATTAGGGAAAATCACTGCTCAAGGACCCAGGTCCTGAGTGCTGTTTGCAGGTTGCTGTCCTGCCTTGGAAGCCACAGGCCTCCGAACTTCAACTTGCTGCCTGCCAACTGGGAGTGGCCTGGATTTCCTTACCCCCACATCCCTGCCTTTTAGCCTTCACCCGCACTTTGTTCAGCTCACTGTGAAACCCACCCAGTCAGAAGTTGACAGCCTCCAAACTGAGCAGCCCTGGGAAGAAGACAACAGGACATTAATGACAATTTTAGTTTTTTGTACTAATCAATGCTCTTGTTAGTGTGAAAAATCATATTATTTCTTCCATTTATGAAACTGGCATACTCTGCAAGCAGAGAATTCAGTGTTTGTGATGGGATGATGAGTGTTGTTTTTAGATACAGGAAAGAATAGGCAGAAGGAAAAGTTCATATATAGAAATGAGAATTTTAGGAATAGCATGAAAGAAGAAAGAGGGGAACTCGACCGCAGATCTGGGTCTGCCTTCCCCACCACCCCTCCTTCCCTCCGAGGCCCCCATCCCCCAACACATGCTTCAAGGGGATGTGTAGATTTCCCGTTCTGAATCCAGATCACAGGGTGGTCCCTGAGGGAATTTCTGGCACTCTTTAGTGACTGGGATAGAAGGTTCCAGGAGGCTGTGCCAGTTCCACCTTGGAAGGGGATTGCTCTATTGGAACCGGACTGGGGACAGTTTTAATAACCACAACAACAGCCAATGTTGTGGAGCATGGAGTATTTGCCTGACACTCTACTAAGCACTTTGTGTCATTATTTTACTTTGTCCTCCTAACCAATTCGTGTATTCTTACATCTGACAGATTGAGACAGAAGGTTGGAGAAGTGTGATTTGCCAGCGTTTCCCTTCGAGTAAGCGGCAGAGCCAGGACTCAAACCCAAGTCTTTCCGGTCCCAAGGCCTGCAGTTTTAACCACACTGCCTAATGTAGTGCCATGCTCAGTGTTAGATCAGAGAGCACTCACTAAATACTTCATCAAGAAAACAGAGACTCCAAACACACTGGCAGCTCTTCTGGCCTTGAAAGACAAAACCAAATAAACACTTCGGCTTATTTTATTGCCTCCTGATCCGTCTCTTTCTCCCTCTGTTCTCTCCAGACCTTTAATCCCATTTCTTCCACTGATCAGCTATACACATACAGACAGATAATAAGTGCTGTGCTGCTCAGTTTCTCCATCCCAAAGGTGAAGAGGTAGATGCGGGGGGGGGGGGGGGGGGGGACGGGGTGAGAGATGACCCCTAAGATGACCGCCAGGAAGGCCATTGTAGGAAATCGACCTCTGTGCAGATTTCAGCCCCTCCAGCAGAAGGAGGGAGTGCCAGGTCATACACTTCATACACAGGCAGATCCGATTTCAAATCTCACCTGGCAAACCACACCTGGCCGTGTCCTTCCGCGGGCAGGCGTGTCTCAGGCCTCATCACCCTGGGCTGATGGAAAGCCAGTGAGTATGTGTGTGACCTATAGGAAGCATCTGGTTGACATTTCACTTCTGCCTCTTTGCTCCCAGCATCCGCCTGCTCTTCTGCCCTCAGAGCTCGCTGACCGTGCCAGCCCGCAGGCCATGGAGAATGAGCTGCCAGTCCCCCATACGTCCAGCAGTGCCAGTGTCGCCAGCAGTGCCAACAGCGGCTGCAGCAGTGGCAGCAGTGGTGGGAGTGGCCGCCCTGCCGGGCCCCAGATTTCTGTGTACAGCAGCATTCCTGACCGGCAGACCGTGCAGGTAAGATTCCGGCTGATCTAGAGATTGTATTCCTCGATCATGTTGGGGTTAGCTGGGAGGACGTGTTGGCATGGTCTGGGGAATAAATGGGCATGGGAGGTAGAGTGGGCATCGGGGAGTGTGTTCAGGGATATATGTTGAGGCACAGTTAGAGGAGATGTGACGTGAGATGGGTCCAATCAAGGAGCTTTGGGGAGAGTGGGAGAACTTCTCAGACCTGGAAAATCCCTGTCTCACCTGGTGATTCAGATCCCAGAGTGCTATTTGGGATGATAGGCAGGTGAAAGTGTAAAGGGGGTGTGGGGGTGGGGACAAGTAAAAATAACAAGCAGGAGAAATGATTGGGAGCTGCTCAGCCACAACCTCGACCCACTATCTGAAGGACCGTCGCCCCGTAACAAAACTTAAGTGTCTGCGAGGACAAAAAGGAACCCCAAGGAAATCTCCCTAAAGCAGCAGTTTGCAAAGTGTCTCCCGGGTGATGTGTGCCACAAGGCCTCCCGGGTGATGACACATGGCTCCAAACGCAGTCGTGCCCACGCATCGCCATCTGCTTTGGTACCCGCGCTGCGAGGATCACGGCAGGCCTATCTTCTCCTCCAGCTGAAAATGGTTATCAAGCACACTTCCATGGTCGAGAAGACTGAGGCTCAGAGAAGGTAGTAACTCGTCCGGGTCAAGACGAAAAACAGCACAGTGTTTGAGGTTCCCAGATAAGACAGACGGAAAAGAGCGTGTACAGCTGACAAGTGTTTACTCCAAGTAACTTTGCTCATCCAGCATGGATGTACCAGACCAGTGACCTCATCCTGCCTTGGCCCTGGGCGCAGATTAGAGAGTGGAGGAGGGCCCGCAGCAGACTGTGAGAGTGTCTGAAGACACCATCAGAGACTCTGGAATCTTTCCTCTCCCGGTTACCTGCCTCCCACGGAATAAAAGCACATTTCCCACACCCATCCTTGCCGCCCCCCACACTAGCCTCCTCCCGGCCCCTCCGATCACGAGTGTTTGAGAACAGTTCCCAGCATCCCACGTCGGGACGTGCCATCCTCCCAGCCCTCATCCCATCCCCGGGTACAAGGAATATGGGGTTTCTGCTCCGGCAGATGGAATCACCCGCGGTCGTGTTGCGTACCCAAGCCAAACCGTTCAGCGTCCCTGCCGTTTCCACTCCCTGACACCAACCCTCTGGTGAGGAAGAGCCACAGTATCTCTCCGCTGCTGCTGCTGCCTGGACTGCAGGGGGTCCAGGAGATCAGGAGTCCAAGGAAAATAGAGAGGCATAGGTGAAAGGGAGAAGAGGAAGGAATTCTGGGAGAGGACAAGGAATAAACAGAACTGAGGGGAGAGAATGCTGAAGGAGAGTGGGACCTGAAGAGTTGAGATGGGGTGGGGGAAATCAGGAGACCCCAGAGCCCATGAAGAATCCGCGATTATCAGCCTGGTTTTACAGTACCCCAAATCTGAGCCCACGAATGGTTTTGTCCTAGAGCCACTGACCCTAAAATCCACGCTGAGCCAGGGAGAGCCAGAGTGGATGCTTGCCAGTTGGGGGCAGGAGCCAGGGTTGGGGGAAGCCCCATGGCCAGGGAGTTAGCAGAGTTAAGGGTAGCAAGAGGGCCGAAGCCTGGCCAGGACCCCCGTGGAGCATCAGGCAGCAAGAGATGGCAGGAGGGTGACCAGGTAAGGAGGAAGGAGGAGAAATGTCCCTGGGGCTTAGGAGAAGAAGACAGAAGATCTCAGGGCTGGAGGAAAGACATTCCCTTTTCTCTGTTCCTGGGGGAGAGGGGAGGCTTTGGGGGGCTGGGAGTGAAGAGCAGGGAGCGGGATCAAAGGCAGCCTTTGTCATTTCCTAGAGACGGTGGCAGGAAAGAGGAGCAGCAGTAAAGCCAGGTGATGGTGATGGTGGTCAGAAAGAGGGACCGATGGGGAGGGGGAAAGAATACAAGAGAAATGTGTCATCCCTGTGGCTCTGGTCTGCTCTCCAAGACCAAGGGGACCTTCTCAGGGACGGATAGGACTTTCCAGGCAGCTAGGGGCAGACCCTGGGAGGCAGCCCCAGCCGGGAGGCTGTTGCCCTTGTTTTCATTTGGCTAGCCGTGTTGCTAATGCTGGAATAGGCCCCCCTTCGGACCTGCCTCTCTCTCCCCTACCCGCTTCCCTTCTCTCTGCTTTATTGGGCTTCGGTTCCCCTGCTGTCACCATCCAGTGTCCCAGTCACCCAGATCTGAGGGTGGGGAATGACTGGGAGGGGGGCTGCCGAACAAGCCGGGCACGGGACACAGTGTCACCGGAGGCTTACAGGACCCCCTATCTCCCTGTGCCGCACTCCCCCCCACCCCGCCCCACTACCCAGAGCTGGTCAGAGCATCACTGTGCTGCTCTGACTTTCCCCAAGGGGGCTGAAGCAGGAGCAGGTGGATTGGAGAGGAGCACAGGAGCCCAAGATGTGCAGGACAGACAGACGAGGCAGAGGAGTGTAAAGTCCAAAAGGCAGTTGCCTTCCCGCCTCCCTAGGGCAAGGGGCTAGGCCCCAGGGTTGTCCTCTGACAAGGCCTCGTCATGGAAGGGGCGGGTCCGCAGCGAGCAGGTTGACGGCGTCCCCGCGGCTCTCCCCTCCCAGGTGATCCAGCAGGCGCTGCACAGGCAGCCCAGCACGGCGGCTCAGTACCTGCAGCAGATGTACGCGGCCCAGCAGCAGCACCTCATGCTGCAGACGGCAGCGCTCCAGCAGCAGCACCTCAGCAGCGCCCAGCTCCAGAGCCTGGCGGCTGTGCAGCAGGTGAGAGCGGGCCTGGCGGGTGGCAGAAGCGAGAGGGAGGGGTAGCAGGTGCCGCACGCGCTTCCCCGGGGCCTTCTCTTCCCCTGGCGAGTAGACAGGATGGTCATGCTCCTTTGCCCAAGAGAGGGTCCGGCACCTTCCCCAAGTTCACCCGGGCCCGTGAGTGCAGGGGTAGAACTCTCTGGCCGCAGGTAGAAGGGCTGGGGGGACCCCTCCTCCCCGCACCACCACACCACCGGGAGGGGCCGAGGGTCCACGGGGTTGTTCACAAGAGAAGGCCGTGACCCACCCAGCTTCCTGTCTGTCCTTGGTGGCTGAGAGGAACTCATTCATTCATTCATTCCTTCATTCATTCAACAAGTTTTATGCACCTACCACAGTCCATGTCAGACACTGAATACTGTGCACCCCGTCTTCTCAGAGCTTAAAGCGGGGTGACAGCAAGTAAACAGAACCCCAGAGAGACCAGGAAACAGAATACCTAAGTCTCCGAGTTGTGATAAGCACTCCGAAAGAGGAGCAGCTCGCTCTGACTGAAGAACAAGGAGGTGCCCTGGATTGGGTGGCCAGGGAAGGCCCGTCTGCTGGGTGATGGGAAGCTGACCCTGGAAGAGTGAGAAGCCAGCCACAGGGAGGGGGGCAGGTTGGATGTGCCAGACAGCACATGCACGACTCTCTGGCAGAGTCCGGGAGCCCGATCTGATAGAGCCGGGTGGAGCAGAGGGCTTCAGAGACCTAGGAAGATGGGTAACAGTGATAGCTAACGATTTGAGTGCTTATGTTAAATGCTTTGCCTCGTTTAATCCTTTCCGCAATGCCACAAAGTAGATTCTGTTATTATCCCCACTTTATAAAGAGGAAACTGAGGCCCGTGCTTAAGGTCACACACAGATGAGGTAGAATGGGGGTTTGACCCTAGGCGTTTGACAACTGACCGCTGTCCTATAGTACTTCCTAAAGTCCTTCCTTTGAGAGCTCGGGGACTGATTGGGGGAGATCTGGGACTCTAGCGATACAAACTGTTCTTTTCTAGGCAAGCCTGGTGGCCAACAGACAAGGGAGCACTTCAGGCAGCAATGTGTCTGCACAGGCCCCAGCCCAGTCATCCTCGGTGAGTAGGTTGGGGAGCCGCAGGTAGAGCCCATAGCTCTGGGACCAGGTCCTTCCTCCTTGCCCCAGATGCTTGAAGGCTCCCAGCCCCAGGTGGTAAATCCCTAGCCGTGTGCAGTCATGGCTGGAATCTATTACTCTTGCCAGAAAAAGAAGCATTTGCCTCTTTCTAACCCTTCAGTAAGTCTCTGTCCTCTTTCATGCCGGTGTCCAGGCTCTGTGTTTACAGTTCAGTCTCTCCCCCGTTGGGCCCTCCCTGCAGCTCCACATGTAGGCCAGAGATGGGGCAGTGCTGAGGGGCCCAGGGACCAGAGATGGTCCTAGAGAAGGCCGAATCCACCAAGGAACAGAAGACGGGGAAAGAAATGGATGAGGGAGGCACAGAGGTTACCAACAGAACTTCCTGTTTCCCACTGTGTGTGTCTCTCCCATCAGATCAATCTGGCAGCCTCCCCAGCAGCGGCCCAGCTCATCAACCGGGCACAGAGTGTCAACTCAGCGACAGCCTCAGGCATCGCCCAGCAGGCCGTGCTCTTGGGTAACACGTCTTCTCCGGCCCTGACTGCAAGCCAAGCGCAGATGTATCTAAGGGCACAGATGGTGAGTACCCAGCCTGGGCCACGGCTCAGGTGGGCTGGAAGGACAAAGGCAGACAAGTTGGGAACTAGGAGGCTAGAGAGGTGGGTGGGAAGGAGCACCAAGGGACAGGCAGCAAGAAGTAAGGGGTGGAATAAATAAGAGGGTGCCTGGAAGGCTGAGTGGGAGCTTTGGTACAGGCTCAGTGACCCAAGGACAGGTGGGGTTCCCGGCTGAAATAGAGAAGGTTGCCCATGATGCCTCCTTTCCTTCCCTAATTGTCTTCTTCTCAGAAACTGCTCCCCCAAATTAATTAGGGTAGAAAATGCAGGGGCTCATGCCCAGATGGCCAGTACACTTGGTCACTTAAGATAAGCAAACGCACAGACATCCAGGTACTGTACAGAAATGGGGTCTTGGCCCCTGTGGCCATCCTTGTAGGGACTGGCCACCGCTAGCTCAAGAGCCAAAGGTGTATTCCAGCCCAAGTCATGAAAGTGGCATTCAGCTCCAGGACATGCTGCTGCCTCCACTGCTCTCCCACCTGGGACCCCATGCCCATCAGGTCACTCTATCACTCATTAATTCAGCTTGTTTGAATGTGTAGAATGTGCTCAGGACGGTATCAGCCCTGGACGTGCATACCTAGAATCTGTCCTTTATGCCTGTCCCTAAGGGATGCAAAGGTCCTTAGGAACCTTATGGGTTCCTAACATTTAGAAGAATTTCCAGGGAAAACAGCAGCATGCTCCCCAGGAGGCGATAACTTCCAGCTCTGTGTTGAGCTCAGATCACAGACTCTGATCTCGTGTCTCCCATCCTGAAGATTTCTCCCTTCAGCTCCTTGACATGCCCTCCTGAAGACGATACAGTCCTACCTGCGCCCCCCCTCCCACCTCCACCACCACTACCACTTTGCTTCTGTGACCAGAACTTGACGCTTGGAGCTTTCTGGTCCTGACCCAGCACTTCCTTTCTTGACTCTGAGTTCATTGTTTGTGGATGTTCCATTCCCAGGGAATAGCTTCATAGACACACAGTATACGGAACAACCTTCTATTTCCTAGGGAACGGGACGGCCACAGTGTGACACTGCCCAAACCTGCCCTTGTCTTCAGTTTACTCATTCCCTTGTCCTCCTCACCTGCCCCAGCTGGAGTCCTAAAGCCTGTCTGCCTCCGTCCCCAAAGCAGGGCACGCAGGCACAGAGGAGTAGACATCGACATGCCTCTCGGAGGTCTGGGGAAAGCAGCCTGTGGGACACCAGCACGTCCACATGGGCACCAAGCTAGGCTCGCGGGGTGGAAGTGTCATTCAGAGAGCACCAGGTAGCCTGTACCCCACGGAAGGAGAGGCAGACATGAGTATGGCTCTGGGCGCCCTGGTTCCTCTACCACTGTTGTCCCTGCACACCCCCTACCAGAATCTAAATTTGCCTACAGACTGAGAAAAGAACACATCTAATTTGATCCCTCGTGCAGGGGAGTCCTGTTCTGGCCCAGACATGGAGTCAGGAGTGGGTTAGACCTGGAAAGAGGTCCTAGGGCATCTGTGTGCACCCTAGGTCCCTGCTCCCCAGGATGCTGTGGAGAGAATGACTTCAGGGTGTCCCGGGAATGTCGGCCCCTCTAGGATGAGCTCCTCATGAGCCGCTCCAGAGGCTTCTGGAGTAAACCCGACCTGCATCCCCAGACTGGCTCTCCTCCACCCTCCCCTTCACTGCCCAGCCTGGATCAGGACTCTACAAGCCTCTTGAGACTTTCAGGTGGCCCCCTTTGGACTCTTTCCCTGTCCTGCCTCCCTGTTTCCCCATATCTGCTCCCTGGCTGAACCGTCCTGTCCTGTGGCTGAGCCCACATTGGGCAGGTAAAAGGCGCCTCGTTTCCTGTGATTCCAGGCCCAGCCAGGTAACCTGGTGCAGGTAGCTAGGAGCCTAGGCGGCACTGTTCCTTTGTCCCCTCAGCTCATCTTCACGCCCACGGCCACCGTCGCTACTGTGCAGCCTGAGCTCGGCACTGGCTCCCCCGCCCGGCCCCCCACCCCCGCCCAGGTGAGGATTCCATGCTGGTGGGAGGGCAGGGGGGTGGGCACCTCCGTAGAGGGGTACTGAGACTGGGTATGGGCACAAGGCCTGGAGGAGCTTGGACTCTGGAAAGGTTGGGATCTTCTAGGAAAGCCGGGGGGAGACAGGACATCCCGATGCTCCCAGACTTTACTCCTTAATGAATTCCCTGTTGAGAAGGCCTCAGCCACCCTTGGCTCTGTTCTATTCCCTCACAAACATAGATCAGGAGTCAGAGCACAGCATACTGAGGCAAACATGGCTGCCAGTAATGGGTGGTCATTGCTAGCTTTCTACCTGACACCCTCCCCAGTATATCTTCTGCGTTGCTTTTCAAGTGGAAAATCCCACTCTGGTTATACACGCTAGCACCTCTAGTTTGGGGGAAGATGGCATGGAAGAGGGAGCAAAGATAAGTCCTGGGTCCCCACCTTCTGCTGGGAGCACACAGATACTGCTGTGGCTGTAAAGATTCTATGGGCAGTGGGGCAGAACCCCCCACCCCCACCCCAGCTACAGAATTGGAGAGCGCTTGGTAGCCGAGATCATCAGATTTGTCAGAGCAAGTCTGGCACAGCCTCCGTGCGTCCAGCAGAGGGCACCAGGGGCCAGGTTGAGTAAGCGCACGAATCCTGGCGTAAACCTTATTTATTCTGAGGACAAGATAATCCTTTGCCTGGTGGCTGTGCTGGTCAATTAACTTTCACTTTTGCCCTGGCCTTTTTGAGTGTGGGAAGCCCCATGCCCCGCTGTAGCTGGGAATTCTTTCTAAATGCAATGCATCCCATCCTGATAGTTTGGGGGAGGAGAGGAGGTAACAAGGGAGAGAGAGCCCGCCCCAGCCTAGACAGTCATCCCTTCTCAGAATTCCATTTCTTCTGCCGGTGGATGCAATCACTAGCACTCTTTCTTGTCCCCTTTAGAAACTCTACCTGCTCCTGGTTCCTTTTTCAGCCCCTAACTCATTTTCTCTCTTTCTCTCCGATTTTACAACCCACTATCCTGTATAGCCATTCCTAGGTCCATCCCTAACTCCTTCCCTGTCTTAACTGTGTATTGCCGTTGTTCCTACCCACCTTCTCTGGACTCCTATAGACCCCTCTTTTCCAGGTACAGAACTTGACCCTCCGAACACAGCAGACACCAGCTGCAGCAGCCTCGGGCCCTACCCCCACTCAGCCTGTCCTGCCCAGCTTGGCCCTGAAACCCACGCCAGGTGGTAGCCAGCCTCTGCCTACCCCGTCACAAGGCAGAAACACCGCTCAGGGTTCCCCCGCAGGTGCCAAGCCTGGCATAAGTGACAGTGTGATGGAGCCACTCAAGAAAGGAGATGGTAACAACGGTGTGCCAGGGAGCATGGAGGGCCGGGCTGGGCTCAGTCGGATGGTGCCCGCTGTGGCTACCCACCCCCTCGTCGCACCAGGTAAGGCCTCCAGGAACAAGGATCCTATCCCTGAAAACTCAGGAGCACTATGGGGTAGGGGAAAACTTCCAAACGTTCCTTTTTTCCCATGGACGTGCTAAGATACCAGCCCCATGTCTCTCTTGCCTCTTCCAATCTTGAGAAGTTCACCGGTTCCTGGTTCTGTACCAGGCCTCCTTCTAGCTTGAGAGAAGGAAGCCACATCATTTGGAATAAATGAGTCCTTCGCGATGGGCTTGAAGGTGGTGAATCTCGGAGCACACAATCATAGCTCTCAGCCGTGAGAGAGCGGAGGTTGGCAGCCGGACTATTTTGAAATTCTCTAAGTGTCAGCAAAAAGGACAGGGGCCAGCCAGATGCACGTAAGAACCACTCAGGGAGATGAGGAAGTGTGGGAAGTTGATTTTCTCATCATTCAACAGACATTTGTTGACTAATCTCTGCCAGTTACGTTGCCAGTTCTGGACGTGCAGAGATAAATGAGACTCAGGCCCTGCCCTCCGGGGAGGGCCCTGTCTGGGTGGTAGACGAGCGCTGTGAAGTACAGTGTGGTAAGCGCCGTCATATCCGTGAGCTCTGGATACGCGGGAGCACAGGGGAGCCATCTAGCTCTGGAGAGGGGATCCCAAAAGGCTTGCCAATGAGGGCGACACTTGAGAACAAAAAAAAAAATCTAGAAGATTAAAAAACAACAACAACAAAAACCAGATTACTTGTGAGGCAGAATCTGTGGGGGGTTGGGGGATGACTCAGCATTCCCTGAGGCTAGACTTCTCTCCCTGCCTGCTAACAGACTCCCAGCCTTGCCTACCGTAGGCAGTCTTTCTTTAGAAAAGCTGCAGAGAGGGGCACCTGGGGGGCTCAGTCGGTTAAGCGTTAGACTTCGGCTCAGAACATGATCTTGTGGTTGTGGGTTCGAGCCCCATGTCGGGTTCTGTGCTGACGGCTCAGAGCCTGGAGCCTCCTTCGGATTCTGTGTCTCCCTCTCTCTCTGCCCCTCCCCTGCTTGCACTCTGTCTCTCTCTCTCTCAAAAATAAATAAAGATTTATTTAAAAATTTAATAAATAAATAAACATGAAAAAAATTTTTTTTAATTTTAAAAAAAAGAAAAGAAAAGCTGCAGAGAGCCTAGACTTACCAGTCTAGGGAATCAGACCAAGCTGTTAGACCATGGAAGTACATATGGTGAGAGACCACATGGCTTTGCATTAAAAAGAGAATCACCCTGGTCACACCCCTGAGGTAACCAGTGACCCTTTGTCCTCATCCAGACCACTTTACCGTCCAATCTCACCTGCATTTTTTTCTTTCTTGAGAACCTATGTATGCTGGTTACTGGATTAACCAAGATGGTCAAAATACACATCCTTACCTAAGCGAGTGTGCAGTCAAAAGGAGGGAGCCAGATATATAAGCAAATCCGTTCCATTTCATAAATTCTATTATAGAGTAAGTCCAAGGTAAGTATGGGCACACATGGCCAGCTCACTGCCGGGAGGATGGGCCAGAGATCCTGTCCCTCGGAGAAAATGGCACATGAGTCTTGAAGCATGAGTAGTTCACCCTACAGACAAAGTCGGGGGAGGTATTTAAGACAGAGGAAAGCACAAGTCCAATGTCATGATAGTGAGCAAGGCAGAATCTGAGCTAAAGTCCTTTATTTACCTTTTTGAGGTTTCAAGGACAAATGGTTGGTTAATCTCTGCCTTCTGACAGTCACTGCTAAGCTGAGGAAGGCAGCCCCCAACCAAGGCCTCACTGCCCTGTGATTCCAGATGTTTCTCACTGGCTGGCATTGCTTTCTTCAGAGGTTAGTCCAGCCTCTTCTTACAGAGAAACAAACTAGGCTCAAAGGGTAAAGCCTGGAGATCTTATAATGAGTTGACAGCAGCTTGGACTAGGGCAAGGACCCCAAATCACCACTTCACCCTTCCCATTCAAACTACAAACTCTACTTCCTGAGAACCCCATTCCCACCCAAGCCAAAATGTAGCCTCTCCCCAGATCTAAGCCAGCCCCCTAGATTCTAAGGACCCTTCAAAAGCAAGGCCAGTTCTTGAGTTCTTCCTAAAGGTGCTAGGCAACCCCGGAATCTCAAGAAAACCGGGAAGAAACGGGACCAGCACTGGTAAAACATCTACTGTATACTAGATTATACACTAAGCATTTTTTTAAGTTCATTTATTTATTTTGAGAGAGAGGAAGACAGCGTGAGTGGGGGAGGGGCAGAGAGTGGGAGAGAGGATCCCAAGCAGGCTGTTCGATCTCATGAACCATGAGATCGTGATGTGAACCAAAACCAAGAGTCAGATGCTTAATCAACTGAGCCATCCAGGCACCCCCATACCCTAGGCATTTTTATGCACACCACCCCTTTTAACCTTCAAAAGAACCCAGTAAAGTAGCCATGTTTATCCATTTCGGGTAAGAAGACTAACCCAGAGAAGTTGCCCAAGAACTTACTACATAAGCCACTCAAGGTCACATAAGTAGTAAGTGGCAGAACCAGGAACCAATTCCGTGGCTGGCTTAGCCAGATTCTGCATTTTTTAAAAAATGTTTATTTATCTTTGAGAGAGACAGAAAATGAGCAAAGGAGGGGCAGAGAGAGAGGGAGACACAGAATCCGAAGCAGGCTCCAGGCTCCGAGGTGTCAGCACAGAACCCGACGTGGGGCTCGACCCCACAAACCATGAGATCGTGACCTGAGCCAAAGTTGGCCACCTAACCACTGAGCCACGTGGGCACCCCCAGATTCTGTATTCTTAATCATTAAGCCATATTTGCCTCTTTCATTTCTTATAGTAATTTGGGCCTTTCCTAGGCCTTTCCTGTACCTGATCCCAAGCTCACAGTCTGATGGTTCTAAATTCTGCAATTTACAGAGTCTAGTGAGAGGCTTTCTTCTCTTGAACCTTGTAAAGGTGAACACCAGTGAATTACAGGCTGAGGTCCAGGGCCTCAGGCATGGCCTGGGATTAGGGTTATGTGTGTATACGCAATACAGAGAGCAGTGGTTCCACAGAACTTTCCTATGGAGCAGCTGTGAGCCGTATCTAGACCACACAAATCGGTGGGCTTTGCATGGTTCCTGCCTCCTACCGGCCCCTCCCATTCTTTCTTTCTCCTTCTACCCCTTCCTCTCTGTAAGCCCTTGGTTCCACTGCCCCACCCCCACCTCCTAAATGGAAGGCAGTGGGGAGGGTTAGGATGCCCTGGATCCTCTCAGGGCCTCTGGAACAAAAAACAAGATGGAAATAATCCCTATGACCTGGTGGGGGCAGCCTGAAGCAGCACCTGCCCTGGGTCCTGGGTCCCCAGGCAGAGGTAACTTCTGGCCTCCTGCCCAGCCAACCCACTGCAAAGGAACGGAGGGATCAGAGCATGTGCGCATGCGTGTGTGTGTGTGTGTGTGTGTGTGTGTGTGTGTGTATGAGAGAGAGAGAGAGAGAGAAAAGGGGGGTGGTAGGTTTTGTTGGTTATTGGAGCATTTTCAAGCTGGCTGGCTGGTTGCCCCCAGGGAGAATAACCAGTGGAGACCTATGGTGAGGGGCAGTGGGGGATCATAGCGGAGAGGAATGTGTCCCCCTGGGGGCCGTGTCCTCCCAGAACAGGCAAATGCTATAGTCCCAGCTGGGACTGCTCCCACTGACAGCTGTTTGGGGGCAGAGCCCCTCCCCCATGGCTCCCTGCTGTTCCTGCTCCTGTCACCTTGGCAACCAGCTTCTTTAGGATCTGCAAATAGAAAAGGTCCCTTATGCCCTGAAAAGGGGTGGGTTGGTAGGTGGGGGGAGGGGAGTAAGGGGTGGAGAGCAGAGCCTAAGAGGTTGGGCTTTCTCGGAAATTCAAGGATGGAACCAGGGAGGGCAGAAGTGGGGCAGGCAGCAAGGTCCAGTAGGCCTGGCCTCCAGGGAAACCGAGTCCTGAGGGAGCTGGCCCACAGCAACTCACAGTAGGCTTGGTTCTTGGAGTCCTCATTCTAGGGGATAAACCCAGGACCTTGGGTGCACACTCAGGCCCAAAGGTGAGGAGAAAGTTGCTGACCAGGAGATAGATGCTGTGAAAAAAAGAGAACTGACAGATCGTGGAAAATTCTAGACCCTTTTCCCACAATTGTGCTCCAGATGCCAGGTCTTTGTTCTGTCTCCTCATCTCTCCTCAGGTCTCATCAGAGGAGAGAAAATTCTCTGCTGGGAAGGCCTGCCACATAGCGGCTTTGTTTCATCACAGAGAGGGGTTTGTGTCAGGGAATAGTGATTTCTGTCTGCAATAGGCCTGACAATGTGATGCTTGCTGATTCCAGGACTCTTGGGGACCCCATTTCTCTCCCACAGCAGCTGCCAAACTGTGAGGTAGACACTTTTACTTAGAGAATCCAATAAAAAACAAAATATACAAGTGGGCTCATTATCTAGCTGGAGTCAAAATTTGCAACAATTTGATGTTAAATATCGTGCAATCAGCCACGAAGGTCATTTCTACTATCCACTGTAGGACCAAATTTAGATTACCAAGAAGTTCCTCTTATGTCAGGAGAAAAAATCTAGAGGGTATCAGTGGAGGAGTTTTATAGTTTGCTTAACATACCTCATTGTGGGTGTGCACACATGTGCACGCTCACGTGTGTGTGTGGTAAGAGACAGAGACAGAGAGACAGAGACAGAGGAAGAGAGTACCAGCTGTGATACACAAAGGGCCTTGGAACTGTTGAGCCTTCCTTCTTTCCTGAAATCCTTCACCCCTAGGCTCCCGTCTGATTACTTCCATGGATTGTTGCCAGCAAATAGTAATACTTACCAGCTAATGAACAACGGTGTCCCAGGCACTGTACGAAATACCTCACCTACATACCTCATTTAATCCTAACGGTGATTATTCCATTCCCCAGATGAACAAGATATGGCTCAGAAAGACTAATTAACTGTCGTCCCCAAATAGTTTCTCTCTGTCTCTTTAATTGTTGAGTTCAGCTCAATAAATACTCATTTAGCACCTATTATGTGCCAAACATAATGCTAACCATATGGGAGTTGCAGAGATGAACAAGAGTTTAAATTCTAATTGGGGTTGTGGAAATCTGAGCTGTGCCTGAAAAATGGGTAAGTTTCAAGAAGGGAACAGAAGGAGGATGATCTCAGCTGGCACTGGCAGGCACCTAAGCCCAGAATGGCCGCGTGTGCTTGTGACCATCTGTGCGTGTAGGTGGGGCCTGCCCCTCCCTCCTTTTCCCTTGCCCCACTGCCATTAGCTGTGGGACTCCCAAAAGACTCAGCCCTGTCCTCCTGGTGTTTTACTCCAACACTTACCCCCTCAAGGAGCTTGTCTGTTCTTACATTTCAGACACCTACCACCTGTCTGCAGGTGACTTCTCAGTACGGTCCATCCCTGTCTTTCTTCCCCCTCCCTATAGAGTTCCTGTCTACAGGATATTCCCCCTTGGATATCACCCCACCTGCATACACAGCTTTAAAATTGACAGAATTCGTAAACAAAACAAAAGCAAAAACCTGGATGTCTTCCTCTTCAGGAGGATCCCCTTTCCCAGTTTCCCGGCCCCCACCCATAGCCGTGAGCTACTCTTATACCCCAGGCTCACGGTCTCAGGGTTATATTGACTTCATTTTCTTCTGCCGCAGAGGCAGAGTGTTATAATGGGAAAAGCATGGGCTTCAGAGTTAGATCTGGTTTCAGACCCCAGCTTCCCCACTTACTAGTTTTATGACCATCATCAAGTTACTTAATCTCTGTAAACCTCAATTTCCTCACCTATAAAACAAAGATGACTGCACTTCCCACGGGCTGTAAAGATGAGTGCAGTGGGCTGCAGAGGTGACCAGCACAGAGTAGGCTCACGACAGATAGGAGCTCCCTTTCCCCCTCAGTCCCACCTTCCATCACCACCCAGCTCATCACCAGGCGTTGATGATCCTTCCTCTGTATTGGCTCCCTGCTTCACTCCAGGCCTGCTGCCTGTAAAAGGCTCAACTGATGGTCAGGAATCCCTACCCACAGCTGCTAGAATCATCTTCCTCAGAGACTGTTATTTCTTTCTTGTTCAGAAACCTTCACTGTGTCTTTGTTTCCTACTTTATCCATTGCAATGCCTAGCCTGTAGGAGGGACTCGATAAATAGCATGTTAATGACTTCTGATAAGACTGACTCTGACTCCATGGGGGCCGGCAAGACCCTCCCCACATTGCCTGATGAACCACTCTAATCGCTCATGGCTTCCTTACACGGATCTCCTGCCTCCTCTCCCCCACTCCTACCCTTTTGTGACTCACTTGACCTGTCACGTGCCTTTTACCTCCCTGCCTTCTGGTATAACACTCCCTCGTCATTGGCCTTCCCTCCAAGATTACCTCCAAAGGTCTGAGCAGCCTCCAACCACTATTCCAAGGCCAAGGCTTGCCATTTTCCTTGGTGCCTACTGACTTGAATTTTCACTTGCCCATCAGCATTTTTGAGTGTTTGTTGTGTGTAAGGCGCCGTGCCTCATTTGTCAAGTAAAGTCAGTTTTCCCTTAATGCACTGCATTGCAGAAGACAAGTGGAAACCAGTCTCAGTTCTTGCTTGTAAAATGGGAACACTGCCCGTTTGCTTCATAGCCTCATTGTTATGAAGACATGAGATTCAGATTACAAAAATGCCTGGAGAGGTTCAAAGCAACATGCAAATAGCAGATCGTACTTGAAGAATAGCTTCCATCTGATAAGCATCTACTAGGTCTGAGCAAAAGCAGTAGACCTTTTTGTAATTCAAACATAATATTCCAGGGCACATGGGTGACTCAGTCGGTTGAGCGTCCGGCTCTTGGTTTAGGCTCAGGTCATGATTTCACGGTGCGTGAGTTCGGGCACCGTATTGGGTACCTTCGTTGACCGTGCAGAGCCGGCTTGGGATTCTCTCTCTGTATCTCTCTCTCTGCCCCTTCCCTGCTCACTCATTCTCTCCCTCTCTCTCTCTGCCTCTCCCTTGCTTGTGCTCCCTCTCACTCTCTCAAAATAAATAAACTTTAAAAAGAAACTTAAGATTCCATGTGATGCTAACATCTACTCTATGTGGTATATATTACCACTTACAGAACAGGAAATCAAGATGCAGGGAGGTTAAGCAATCTAAGGTTGCACAGTCTCCAGGTGGCAGAACCAAGATGCAAACCCAGATCTGACTCTAAAATCCACACCGTTAGCCAGGTACCCTGTACTGCCATCCCTCTGCCAAGGGTCGGGTCGGGGCAGAGATGCAGCAACCAGTTTCTTTATTAATGTTCCAAGCGGCCTTATAAGGAATTCTGCTCACAGAGGATATTTGGTAGTTTTGCCAGACGCTGCAGAGCGGGCCGAAAGACATCAAGGCACAGGCAGGCCACCAGAGAGTGCCCCAGCAGTTGGCAGTCCTGTTTTTATAACCTAGTTTCTTCTTACAGGGAAACTTCCCTTAGTCTCCACTTTCCCCCTCAGACTCCTGGTCCTCAGCACCAAGGAACCACATCAGAGAAACTTCGTGTGGCTGCAGCTTTAGGTTTCTCCAAAAGGAGCCTCCGTGTCTATCTGTGTGTGCATGGAGCTCTGACTCTAACGTCAGCCTCAATCTCAGTTACCCTCGAGGCCTGATCCCATGAGATCTCTTCAGAGAGGAGCAGCCTCTGGCGGGTGCTAGCATAATCTAGAAGCATCCTAAAACTGCCTCCTCTTCTGGCCCCTCTTCTATAGAGGCCCTGAGTTCAGCTGTACGGGATGCCCTACAGGTGCCTGAATGCACCAGGGTATCTTAAGGCTCCGGGTCCCCCACATGCTATTCCTTTTGTCATCTTCTTAACTCTGAGTCATCTTTGTTTTTAAATTTTTTTTGAAATTTATTTATTTATTTTGAGAGAGAGCATGCGCGCCAGTTGGGTTAGGGGCAGGGAGAGAGAGGGAGTGAATCCCAGGCAGGCTCCTTACTGTCAGCGCAGAGCCTGACATGGGGCTCGAACCCACGAGCCGCGAGATCCGTGAGATCACGATCTGAGCCGAAACCAAGAGTCAGACACGTAACCGACTGAGCCACCCAGGCGGCCCTTAACTCTGAGTCATCTTAAACGTTGCTTCTGGGAAGCCTTCTCTGCTCTCCTCAAGCTGAATCCCCATTTCTGTGTTCTTGGTATCCCGTGCTTCTCTCCTATCGTCACATTTACCAAGATACGCCGAGTAAACATCTCTTTTACTAGACTATAGTGTATCCTAGGAACCATGTTTCAGCCAGCACCAAACATAGTACTTGCTTTGTAGAAGGTGCTTGCTAATGTTTGCCGAGTCAATGAATGGTTAAAAGCATCTCTTCATTTTCTAAACCGTGAAGAGTAGTGGGCAGCAAAGAATTATGTCATCCTCTCTCACAGGCATCCCTCCCTCACCCAGAGACCAGGTAACTCCAGTAACTCTAGTCCATTATAGCAGAGTCCTAGAAAAATAAGTATACAAGAAAGCCTGCAACCCATGAGGAGATGTTCAATATATTTTGGGACAAGCTTCCATATATTTTGGGACAAGAGTCTCAGCATTTCTGGGGCAGTGAGCTGTTTCTTGCATACTTGAAGCCTTGAGATCAATAGAGATTAATTATTGATGAATTCTGACAGTGGATGCAATGAAGGGGGCCTGCCCGTAATCCCTCCTGCCTGGGGGACCTTAATCCTCTTGTTGCTAACAACCAACTGGTTTGGGAGCAGTGAATTGGCCTCTTGAGATTCTAAGCAGTGTTCAAGGTTAGAGCACCAGACGGGAAGATGAGCATGGCCTAGAGTCTCTCCTTCTAGCTTACATTTGACCGCAGGACACGGCAGCGCAAAGCGGAGAGACCTTGGTGTAGCTCAGAGAAAGGGAAGAGTCCCCCTGGCTGTAAGTCCTCTCTCTTTCTGGGCTCTAATTTGTGGAGGCCCTGGGCCTGCCTCTCCCATGCTCCATAACAGAAAGGGCTGATGGGGCCTTCCAAACTGATGGGGCCTTCCAAAGTGGTGGTTGAGGTCCCTTGGAAGCAACCCGTTGTTCCTTAGGAGCAGTGGACTTCACAGCAGGAGGGGATAGGGGAGCCACAATGGGTGCAAGGGAGAAATGAAGCTACTGGGCATTAGGAAAAATTAAGAAAAGAAAAAAGAGACTTCTGTACCTTAACATTTCATAAACTAATATGCCCCATCCTAGCTGTAGGGAAGAGGGGCATGGTCTGCTCCAGTATCATGGCTGCAATCAGATATTACCCTCGCCACCCCACACTGAGTGGGAGGGCATGGCAGAGGGAGAAGCATTCATTGATCTTACCGTGATCACCAGCAGACGTTCGCTAAGCATCTCCAAACATCTGGAGTATCATGTCAGACAATGTGGAAGGTGAAAGACACATAAAAATCATCCAGCTAAATTAAAGCACATATCTTTTTTTAAAAAAAAAAAAAACATTTATCTATTTTTGAGAGACAGAGCATGAGTGGGGAAAGGGCAGAGAGAGAGAGAGACATAGAATCTGAAGCAGGATCCAGGCTCTGAGCTGTCAACACAGAGCCCGACGCGGGGCTCAAACACTCGGACCGTGCAATCATGGCCTGAGCTGAAGTCAGATGCTTAACCGACTGAGCCACCCAGGTGCCCCAAAAGCACATCTCTTAAATTAAAAAAAAAAAAAAGAAAAGAAAAAGAAACAGAAACAGAGAACATGCCTTTGACTGAAAAGGATAGTTGGATAGATAGGAAGTACACACACAAAAGAGTAAAAGTATTGCCGTTTCATTTAATCTAGGACACCACTGATTGTGAGGTGTGGCATTATTTTACTAAACTCTAAGGAGGAAAAACACTGCCATTGAACCAACAGCAACCGTGATACACATGCCAATTTAAGGGATGTTATGTTAAAATGAGAAGGGGAATAAGAATCAATTTTTAAGGGGCGCCTGGGTGGCGCAGTCGGTTAAGCGTCCGACTTCAGCCAGGTCACGATCTTGCGGTCTGTGAGTTCGAGCCCCGCGTCAGGCTCTGGGCTGATGGCTCGGAGCCTGGAGCCTGTTTCCGATTCTGTGTCTCCCTCTCTCTCTGCCCCTCCCCCGCTCATGCTCTGTCTCTCTCTGTCCCAAAAATAAAAAAAAATAAAAAAAATAAAAGAATCAATTTTTAAGAATCAAGGAAATATGTATACAAGATAGTACATGTTAAATCACAAACGAATCCAAACAAACAATAAAAACTTTCAGGAATTCTGAGGGAAAACCCATAATTGAGGGTTAAGGCAAAGAGGGAGACAACAGGAGCTGAGCCTGAGCCAAAGAAGCTTAAGCCTTGGATCACTGAAGCAGAAGGAGGGCATTCCAGAAAATGGAAGCACTGAAATCAAAGCCAAGCAGGCACGTTAGGATATGACGTTTTATGGACAGCGAGTAGAGCAGTTGGGGTGGGTTGTGAGTCAGTGCAGTTAGGTAGTGAGCGGGGGTTGGACAGGAAGAGGGTCTTCAATAAACCAGGGTGCTGCTTAAACTAAAATGATCTGTGGGTTTGTATCCCTCTCATCCATGCTCTGGTTCTGAAGAGGAAAAGTTCTGTGGAACAAACAGAGTCCCACCATGTTGTCATTCATTCATTCATTCATTCATTCATTCCCCAATACTGATTGAGCATCCACTAAATCCAAGGTTCTTTGGATGAAACAAATGAATCCCATAAATTCTGCCTCTGAAAGGAGATAAGTCATTTACTGAAATAACTATGAAATAGGTATCATCATTACCCCTTTTAAAGATGATGACACAGAGGTTCAGAGAGGTCAAGTAACTTGCCCAGCAGTGTACTGCTGGTAAGTGGCAGAGCTAAGATTCAAATCCGAGCACTTTGACTCTAGAGCTTATCCTTGACCACTGGACATGCTGCATCTCTGAGGGCCGTGCAAAGCAGAGAGATCTTGGTGTAGCTCAGAGAAAGGGAAGAGTCCCTTGGCTGTAACGGCAGGGAAAGGATGACGAGGGTTTGATTTCTGTGACACTCGAAGCGGGATGAGACAAAGCACAAGTTCTGTACAGGGGACAGTGAGTAGTAGATTGCTCTGATGAAAGAAATAATAAAAATTCAAAGGTTGTAATGAGATCTTGAATGCCAAGGGCTTTAGACAACAGACAAAGGAGGATCCCCGATGGCTTTTAATCGGGGGTCAGATCTGTGCACTAGGAAGATTAACTTGTAAAAGAAAGATTACCTGGCAATCCATAAGATGGATTATAGAGAGAAGAAACAGGAATCAGAAAGACCAATTAGGAAGTCATTGCAATACTTTACATAAAAGGACTTTTGACCCAGGATAATGCCAGAGCTAAATCATGGTCTTTGCTTTTTATTAACCTCAAAAGGTTACGGGTGTACACTCCCCCAAAATACCTCCGGTCTTTGATCTGTGAACTTATCTACGCCTTCATGAGCCTTGTTTCCATCCCTAGCATACGCTAGCATCATCTGTTCTAAAACAATGCATCCAGTTTTCCAGGAGCAGCGTAGAGGGGAGAGAGTGGGCCGGACGGGGAGGCCCTGGGATAGAGGGCCGCAGGCCGGTGGTCTCTTTTCCAGTCTTGTCAAGCAAACGCGTATTTTCCCTAACTGTACTCTGTGCGCTAGAGATCTAGAACCCTTTTCCTCTCGAATCTTCTCGCCACCTTATAAATCCCGAATTTTCAACTACTTTCCTACGAGAGCCACCCTCATCAGATTAGAGCTGGGAGAGACTCATGCGCTCACCTTGCCCAAACCTCCTGTTTCAGATAAAACTCTGAGTCCCTGAGAAGGAGCAGGACGCGCTGTGGGCCACAGAGCCAGGGAGTAGCGGGACACGCTACTGATGCTCGGCTCCCTGCCCTGCACCTGCGCCAGCTCTCACCTCACAGGGGCAACCCGTGGAGCGGCTGTTCCCAGGGCAGGAATTTGTGACTTTGTACTGAGAGACAGAGAGGTTTGCTTGCTTTTTCAGTGATAATGCCCATCCTTCTACAGGTCTTTTTGGCCCCTCGAGCCTAACAGGGCACCACGTGGCCTCTTTGGTACCTCTCTGGTGCCTTGTTGACCATCATCTTAAAAAGTCCTGATTGTTTAGTTTGCCTGATTAACAATTCTGATTGTTAAGTTTTGTGCCATTCAATGTGGAATTGGGAGACAAGGCTAAAGTTGGAGACAGGGGCAATTTATAATCACCAAATAAATGCCTACTGGCAATTTTAATCTGGATGTTCCACCACCACCCAAACCCAGGAAGTTTATCTAAAAGCCACATTGCCTTCCAGAGTTTCCCTCTTCTGTATTCACTGTCATCCAGACCATAGCCTGTGGGCTGTCCCTTTTACCTCTCTCGGCCTACAGCAGTCAGCCGCCATGGGCCGCCTTGTTTTCCTTTAACACCTCTTGTTTCCCTCCCTTCCCTTCCCTTTCCTTTCTCTCCCTTCCCTTCCCTCCCCGTCCGTTCTGTTCCATTTCCTTCCATTCTGAATGGCATTCTCCTTGGAACTCTGTGTTGGGCTGTAATAAGATAGTGTGTGTAAATCGACAAACTTTAAGAAAGAAGCACCCCCCCACACACACACACACACACACATGCTCTGAAATCTGTTTGCTTTGCACCTGTAAGGATCATAGGATCCTTTTAAAATGTTAGCTTAGGATCACAAATTTGCCTTTATCCTTGTTGGATGGGAACCTTTGGTTGTAAAAATCCATTTGTGAGCTTCCAGCTGTGACCCTGTGTATTTGTAAGACACAGCCCCTCTCTGGTGGCTCCCCTCCAGCTGCAGAGCCTTTGTGGAGGGCCACCGTGAGGCAAGACACATTCAGCTGAGCTAGCTGCCCTCATGCTAGGCTCGCCTGGATGCTGCTAGACAGAGTGAGGAGGAAGGACAATCAATCTCCGAGCTGAATTTCTGAATCCCTAGTGTATACAAGGCATGAGCTAGACACTGAACAGATTACTAAAAAAGTATAAGAATCCTCACCTCCAAGAGAGGGCCTGGTTAAAATGGGAGAAGAAAAGGCTAGTAGCACATGACAACAAATGAATTCCAGTTCAGGACAAGAAGTTTATTTCCTTAGCACCCATCTGATGTCAGGCATTATTCCAGGCTCTGGCTAAAGAGATACAGAATAGTTTCTGACCACAAGGAGTTCATGATCTCGAAGGGAAGGGAGCTAAGAAGAACTTACAATGCACTGTGATACACGTTCTTATGATAGATGTATAAGTCCAGGATGCTTTGAGAACTGAGACCAAGATTGAAATCATCATTTTAATTATAGCTAGAAATGATTGAGCACGACCGTATGCCAGGCACTGTGCTATGAACAGTATGTCACTTGTTTTTCTCATTATATTCACACAGTTTTTTTCTCATTTCATCCTTACCACAACTTTCTGGGCAGGAACTATTTTTATTTCTGACTTATAGAGAAGGAAGCCGAGGCCTAGAGAGGTTAAGCAGCTAGCCCGAGGTCCCTCTGTATATAACAGAAGGAACCAGAAGTCCAGCCCCCATCTATGTGAATTGGCTCTTCCTGGAGGAGGCCCAGCCTGAGCAGAGCCAGAGGGTGTGAATGAACAGACAGAGCTGGGCTGGGCGATGGGGGGGCCACACAGACCGTAGGCTGGGAGGAAAGCGAGCCAAGGGCACAGAGGAGAGAGAGCACACGGCACCCTGTAGAATCCAGTGTTCCTCTGACCAGCAGGCATGGTCCAAGAAGGCTTCACAGAGGAGGTGAGCTTTGCTTTGGGCTTTGAGGGGCAGCCAGAGGGAACAATGTTGCAGCACAGGAAGAAGGCGAGGAAACAGAGACAGCTGCGCCGTGCCAGTGGCCAGGCAAGGCTCTAGGTGAAAGCTGAAAGAGATCAAAGCAGGAGACCTTGAGTTTGGGAAGCCATTGTGATATGGAGGTGGGAGGGGCACAGTTGGGGACACAGCAGAAGATGAGGTCAAGCCGTGCCCCCTGACCTGCTCTTTCCCCCCTTCAGCCTACGCTCAGCTGCAGCCCCACCAGCTTCTCTCGCAGCCGTCCTCCAAGCACCTGCAGCCCCAGTTTGTGCTCCAGCAGCAGCCACAGCAACCAGCGCCACAGCAGCAGCAGTCACGGCTCCAAGCCCAGCCCCAGCCCCAGCTCGCCTCGGTCCCCCCAAGCCTGGCCCCGCAGTCCAGCCCCGAAGCCCATGCCATGCCACTAGGCCCAGTCACACCCGCCCTGCCGCTGCAGTGCCCCACGGCCAATCTGCACAAGCCTGGCAGCTCTCAGCAGTGTCACCCTCCCACGCCAGAAGCTGGGCCTCACAATGGATACCCTGAAGGCCTGGCCCACACCCCTCGCAGGCTCCAGCATGCTTCGGCTGTCATCTTACAACTGCAGCCCGCTTCACCAGTGGTGAGTAAGCCAACGCCAGGGTCCGAGGAACAAACGGGGAGGACAGCTCGGGCAATCCCACAGCCCCCTTTTGGATGTGTTTTTGTCAAAGTCCTCTCTGGGTGTTCCAAGAAAGTAAAGGGGCCCCTCCCTAATTTGGGGCTGGCTGAATCTTAAAGTCCTCACCTGCTACCCCAAATCCTCAGAAGACGGGGCGTATCCAACGATGTAGAGGCAATTTATGGGATGATCTCTGTCTTGTCCCTTAACAGCCCCAGCAGTGCACCATGGATGACTGGAAGGAGGTGGTACCTGGGGAGAAGAGTGTGCCTGAGACTCGCGCTGGCCCATCACCACATCCCCAGGCAATCATCACGGCCATGCCTGCAGGCCTGCCTGCCCCCAAGAGCCCTAGTGTCCAGCAGTCCCCAGCTCACGGTATGAAGTGGGGCGGGGCCCTCGAGGGAGGGGAGAGAGTTGGCTTTCCTTGCCACTCCTTGGCACATTTCAGTTGGGCGTCTGGCATGGGCGGGTAAACCATTGCAAGCCCACGAGGCAACAAGGGAGCTGGGTAGGTGGAAACAGAGAGGGGGAAATGGGAAGATGAACCAAAGCTAAAGAAAGGGGACACAGAAGATATAAAAGGATAGAGAAAGGAAACTTGAAAGTTCTAGACCCAGACTCTGAGACCTACATGTCACTGCTGTCAGATATGTTTGCATATCCATATGCCAAGCTGAGGGTTCAGGCAGGTCTCCAGTTGTCTCAGTTCTCTGCTTCATTTGGTAGGAGAGGGAGTTCTTGAAATTGGAAATATGACAAATGGCTGCCGTAGATTAAAGATACGACAAATGCCTAGGGGGAGCTAGAAGGGGATTCAGAATGAGTTCAGCTCGTGGAAAGCATCTTTGAAAGAACTGCCCAGCTCTGGGATCCCCAAGAGTCTGTGAGTGCCCAGTGATAAGTGGCCCTTCTCCACGACTGGGTTTCAGTCAGAGGATCCCTCTACCCTGATGGGAAAGTCACAACATGATCTCTGCCTTCACAGAGGTCCCTTTGCCTTCCTTCCCCTCCCTGCTGGTGTGCACAGCAGTCTTGGCCCGGATCTGTGACATTCTGAGCAAGTCAAGGAGGCAGTTCCAGTCATCAGACTAGGTGTGCCCTGGGAGCCGGGGTAGGGAGAGCCAAGAGACAAAGAGCATGGGAAGTCAGGAGGGAGAAATGAGAAGAAAAGCACTTGGGGACAGAGTAGGGGAAAGGGCTATGAATGTCCTAGAAGGAATAGAGGATGGGATCAAGGAAAGGAAAAGCGAAAAGAATGTGGAGAAAGAACATCAGGAAAATTAAAAGACAGGAAGGAGGTTATCCGTTCTCTTGGCACACTTGCAAGAGTAAGGGGTTCACCAATTTGAAAAGCAGCCCATTTCACTGTGGAATCGCTCTAATGATCAAAAAGTTGCTCTTCAAATTGAGCCCGAACCAGTTCTCCTGGAACTTCCACTACTGGCTGTGACTGTCTCGTGAATTGTAACAGAGTCCATCTCTGGCAGTGTCCGGAGACAGTTACCATGTCTCTTTCCCCTCCCTCCCATTGAAAAAAGGAAAATCTCCAGGCTTGCATAGCTGAGATCTTTTGCTTTTTTTTTTTTGTTTTTTTTTTTTTGTTACCCATCCGGTGTCAAGACCTCCCATTCCCACCATCTGGTCATTCTTGTTTAGCCACATTCTACCTTTTCATTAATTATCCCAAAGTGTGAGCCCCAAAATTAAGCACAGTAATTCCAAACATAAAAAGCCACCAGCCATCATAAGTTGGCACCTGGGCCTAGTTTTATAAGCCTTTCAAGGGGCAGGACTGTTTCCTATATCTGCATGGTATGGTAGGAGGGAACTGACATTTGTTTGAACACCTATTGTGTGCCAAGGACTGTTCCAAGATTTTCCTGAACTCAACTCATGATACCCCTGGGAGGTCAATATTATTGTTCCCATAATTCAAAAAAGGGAGTAAAAACCTGCAGAGGGTCAAGGTCCCACTGCTATTAAACTGCAGTGCCCTGACTCTGGCTCCAAGTATAACTCCCTCACCTTCCTTCATTAGCATGATACACCCAGAGCCCCACATTAGCTCCGCGGATGCAGGGGAATGACACCCTTGGTTCACCGAGCACTGAATCACCTGAATTCCAGAGGGTTGGGTTTGGGGTTTATTTTTCAGTTTGTTTTTGAGGTTTCTTTTTACATGGGCTGCTATCATTCCAGGTCTCCTCACTCTCAAACTTGTACAATTTATATTTTGAGCCAAAATATAGTTAATTATATCTGTTAAATGTTATTTTGTGAACTCTGCCCATAGTTCCTGCCTAGCCAGAACACAGTAATAGTTAATAGCTAATATTTACTGAGCCTTCTCTGCTGGACTTTTTGTGTATTGCCTCATTTAATCCTGACAGTAACCCTCTGCGACAGGAACTTTTATCATCTCCATTTTAAAGATAAGAAAACAGAGGCACAGAGAGGATAAGGGAAGGGGCAGGAATGTTTTATATCTGAATTTTGTTATTCATTATATTAACTCCTCTGCTTAACTTTGCCACCTGTAAATTATATAGCATGTTCTCTTTGTCTTTAACCAATTTGCTGATAGAAATATTGACTAAGACCCGACTGAGGACGCATGCTCTGTCTGCAGGTTGGTGATAACCTACATTCTTTGTTCAAGTACATCTTATCCCACAACTCCTAAATGAACTGACATTTGCCTAGCTTTCTCTATCTTCTCTATAAAGCTCTCAAAAATCTCTTTCTGAAATCTATACATATCACAAGCATCCTGTTCCTGAGGTACTGTCTCTTGAGAGAAGTAAGCTTTGCACAGTGGAAACTATTGTCAACCACCCAAGTCTTAAATATTTATCAATTCTGTATATGTTTGCATGCCTGCTCCATGCAAAGCACTGTGGGATGGGAAGTAATATATAGAGAAATAAGGTCTGTACCCTACGTTCAAAGAGCTTAAGTTCTGCTGGGAAAGATGAGAAATGCACAGGAAGGAAACATACAATAACAACCAAAATGTGCTAAATGCCATAGAAGGATTATGTGTAAGTGCTTTAAAAGTTAAGAGGGAAAAGTTACTACCACGTAGAGATTATCAGGGCAGATCACTGGGAGGAAGTGGCGTTGTTCTAGAGCAAGGGTTGGCAAACTACATCCCAAGGGCCAAATCCATCACAACACAAGTTTTTGTAAACCATTGAACAATGGTTTTTACGTTTAAAAAGTTTTTTTTAAGAATCAAAAGAATACTTCATGATATGTGAAAATTATATGAAATCTAAATTTCAGTGTCCATAAAGTTTTATTGGAACACAGCCACACTTATTCATGTGTGTCATGTGTCTATGGCTATGTCCTGCTACAACAGCAGAGCTGAAGAGTTGCAACAGAAAAAGTATATCCTGCAAAATCTAAAATATTTGCCATCTGGTTCCTTACGGAAAAAGTTTGCTGACCATTTGTTCTTGAGCCCAGAGTTTGAAGGATAAGTGAGACCTAGACGTGCAGAGGTGGGGAAAGGGCAATCTAGGAGGGACTAGAGCAAGTAAAGTCAGGGAGGCAGGAAAGTAGAAGTCGAGTATTCTATCCTATGTTACCTTTGTTTATAAGTGTAAGAAAGGAGGTTTGAAAATTCGAAGAAAAAAAAAAGGAATAAGGAAAAGAGGGAGTGAAGTAAACAGGGCATATAAAATAAATGTAAGACGCAGGAACAAAGAAAGGGATGAGGCCTGAAGGAAAAAGGCAGTGGGAGGGGAGAATACGAATGCCAAGAAAGGCAAGAAAATGGGAAAATGTTGGGAATAGAAAGAAGTCAAGCATGGAGAAAGAAGTTCGCGTCATCTATTCCTGATAAAGCTGGGGGGCGGGGTGGTGGGAAGTGTTGAGTCACCGTTGTACATCTTTGGTATCCCCTGCAGCTCCTAGCGTTATCTACTGACTAAGAATGTGCTTGCCACGACAATTCAGTTTAACTCAGTGTGGTTTAGGAAGAGAAGAAACATTTATTGGGCTCCAACTGTGTGCCAAGCACTGCAGGCAATTTGTGTAAATGTCCTCACTTAACCTTCACAGTAAGCCTAAAGAGTAAGCATTATCCCCGTTTATGGAGGTGTAACTGGGTCACTTTGGTCATTACTTAACATCTGTGATCCTCAGTTCCCAGTGGGGAGAATAATAACTACTTGTAGGGTTATTGTGAACCCTAAGTGGGAATGCGTGCGCGTAGGGCTTGACACACTACTGCTAGTCGTTATTATTATTGCTCCGAATTGGCGGGGCGGGACTCCACAGTCCACCACCGCACTGGGGACTTCCGACGGGCCGCGCGGCGCTCGCCTCCCTAAATCGAAAGCCCAAGTCCCTAACCCGCCGCCGGGCTCGAGGCGCCTTCCGGAGGGCGCGGGGCGGGGCCGGCGCGGCTGCACAAAGGAAACGCGCGGCCCGGCTTCCGCGCCGGCGCCCCGCCTCCCTGAGGCCCCGCCCCGCATGACCCAGGCCCCGCCCCGCGCCGCGCCCCGCCCCCGGCGGAGGCGGCCGCGGGAGCCCTGCCGGGACGCGCCGCATTGTCTCCGCGGCGGCTGCAGCCCTCGAGCGCCCGCCGCGCGCGGATCGGAAGAGCTCACTAA